>NW_025961109.1:0-27589 GCF_023159225.1 Perognathus longimembris pacificus
AGAGAAGTAGAGCCTAGTCTTGAGTAAAACACCACAAGTTCAATCCCACCCCTGGCACACACAACAATGAGTCTCATGGACTTTCCTGCCCAGGCTGGCTTCAAACCGTGATCCTCAGATTTCACCAGCAAGGAACAGCTTACATTACAGATGTAAGTCTCTATCTTTAAAACTTCAATTGGCTCTTCTTTGCCTTCCTTTTCAGTTTTTGTTCTTGAGGTTTTGTATTGTTAGTGCAGTTTTATGGTTTTTACTAAGGGCCTAACCACTCTCCTTGAAGTTTCTCTTTCTCTGCCTGTCTCTGTCTTTCCCTGTTACTCTCTCTTTAGAGCAGACCTCACACCTTGAGCCATAGCTGAACATTTTTTTGGCCAGTCCTGGAGCTTGAACTCAGGGCCTGTATAGTGTCCCTTTCTTCTTTTTGCTGAAGGCGAGTACTCCTCCACATGTGCTACAGCACCATGTTGGCTTTTTCTATATATGTGATGCTGGGGAATTGAACCCAGGGCTTCATGTATAAGAGGCAAGCACTGTACTACTAGGCCGTATGCCCAGAATATCAACTTTTGTTTCCTTTTTAATTGTATTGTTGGATGTTCTAGGGCTTGAGCACAGGCCATAGCCACTTTGTCAGTCTTAACGTGTGTGTGTGCGTGTGTGTGTGTCTGTGTATGTGTGTTTCTCTCAGGGCTAGTAGGCTCTCCTCCTCAGGCTCAACTTGTGCCAGGTTTATTTTTGTGTGTGTTTTGCTTTTGGTAGAGGAGTCCCAGGTGTAGTGATGGACACTACAGAGAGGCTTGAAATCTGAGGATTGGAATTGGAGGCAATCCTGGACCGGTAAGTCCATGAGACTCATCTCAATTAACCACCAATAGAAATCAAGTAATAGAGTTGTATCCTTGAGGAAAACACCTCAAGTTCAAGCCCACCCCTGGCACAGACGAACATGAGTCTCATGTACTTTCCTCCCTTGGCTGGCTTTGAACCATGATCCTCAGACTTCACCCACTATAAGCAGCTTAGATTACAGGTGTGAGTCTCAATTTTCAAATCTGTAATTGGCTCATGTGCCTTCCTGTTAATTTCTTCTTCTTCTTTTTGTTGTTTGTTGTTGTTCCTGCAGGTTTTATGGCTTATTACTAAAGGCCTGGCCACTCTCCCTGAAGTTCTTTGTTCTCTGTCTTTGTAGAGCAGGTTTTACACCTTGAGCCACAGCTCAACTTCTGTTTTTTCTTCTTGTGTGTGTTTGTCTGTGTGTGTGTGTGTGTGTGTGTGTGTGTGTGTGTGTGTGTGTAACTTCTAGGATTTGAACTCAGTGCATAGCCACTCGGCCTTAGTATTTTTGTATTTGTGGTCCTCATTGCTGGCAGGCTCTAGTTTTTCTTTAGCCAAAAGTAGGGAATTCAGGGATTTTTATGGTAGTTAATAGGAGACAACAGTCCAGGGGAAGCCCAGGGCACTACCGAGAGTAGAAATCTGAGGACCGGGGTTTGAAACCAGCCTGGGCAGGATAGTCCATGAGAATCTTATGGCAAAAAGTAAAACCATCAAGAGGCAGGAAGTTGTGGAGTTCTAACCATGAGCAAAACACAGCAATTCCAAGCCCAAGACCTGTTCTAATTAAAACAAAACTCAGGGCATGGCTACTTTGTCTCAGTTTCTTTTTTACCCCCACAAGTCTAGCAGGCTCTACTACTTGAGTCACAGCTCAACTTCTGACTACTTTCTTTCTCTCCTTTCTCTCTTTATTTCTTTCTTGTCTTTTTCTTTTTCAAGCGTTCCATTTTTCTCTCTTACTTTCTTTTTATTTTGCTTTCTCTTTCCTCTTTCTGCCTGTCTCTTTCTGCCTCTCAATTTCTCTCTCTTTTCTTTACCTCTTTCTATTTCTCTCTTTCCTTCTTTACTCTTTGTCCGTGTGTCTCTGTTTCCCTTCCTTCCTTCCTTCCTTCCTTAATTCCTTAATTCCTTCCTTCCTTCCTTTCTTTCTTTCTTTCCTTCTTCCTTTTTTTCTTTCTTCCTTTCTTCTCTCTCTTTCTTTGTTTCTTTTCTTCTTTTCCTCTCTGTCATTCTGGTGGTTGCTAGGAGATAAGAGTCCATGAGAAGCCTAGGGCACTTACACATTGTCCACAAAACTGAGGATTGCGGTTTGAAGCCAGCCTGGGCAGGAAAGTCCATGAGACTCATCTCAATTAACCACCAAGAGACAGAGAGAAGTAGAGCCTAGTCTTGAGTAAAACACCACAAGTTCAATCCCACCCCTGGCACACACAACAATGAGTCTCATGGACTTTCCTGCCCAGGCTGGCTTCAAACCGTGATGCTCAGATTTCACCAGCAAGGAACAGCTTACATTACAGATGTAAGTCTCTATCTTTAAAACTTCAATTGGCTCTTCTTTGCCTTCCTTTTCAGTTTTTGTTCTTGAGGTTTTGTATTGTTAGTGCAGTTTTATGGTTTTTACTAAGGGCCTAACCACTCTCCTTGAAGTTTCTCTTTCTCTGTCTGCCTGTCTCTGTCTTTCCCTGTTACTCTCTCTTTAGGGCAGACCTCACACCTTGAGCCATAGCTGAACATTTTTTTGGCCAGTCCTGGAGCTTGAACTCAGGGCCTGTATAGTGTCCCTTTCTTCTTTTTGCTGAAGGCGAGTACTCCTCCACATGTGCTACAGCACCATGTTGGCTTTTTCTATATATGTGATGCTGGGGAATTGAACCCAGGGCTTCATGTATAAGAGGCAAGCACTGTACTACTAGGCCGTATGCCCAGAATATCAACTTTTGTTTCCTTTTTAATTGTATTGTTGGATGTTCTAGGGCTTGAGCACAGGCCATAGCCACTTTGTCAGTCTTAACGTGTGTGTGTGCGTGTGTGTGTGTCTGTGTATGTGTGTTTCTCTCAGGGCTAGTAGGCTCTCCTCCTCAGGCTCAACTTCTGCCAGGTTTATTTTTGTGTGTGTTTGCTTTTGGTAGAGGAGTCCCAGGTGTAGTGATGGACACTACAGAGAGGCTTGAAATCTGAGGATTGGAATTGGAGGCAAGCCTGGACCGGTAAGTCCATGAGACTCATCTCAATTAACCACCAATAGAAATCAAGTAATAGAGTTGTATCCTTGAGGAAAACACCTCAAGTTCAAGCCCACCCCTGGCACAGACGAACATGAGTCTCATGTACTTTCCTCCATTGGCTGGCTTTGAACCATGATCCTCAGACTTCACCCACTATAAGCAGCTTAGATTACAGGTGTGAGTCTCAATTTTCAAATCTGTAATTGGCTCATGTGCCTTCCTGTTAATTTCTTCTTCTTCTTTTTGTTGTTTGTTGTAGTTCCTGCAGGTTTTATGGCTTATTACTAAAGGCCTGGCCACTCTCCCTGAAGTTCTTTGTTCTCTGTCTTTGTAGAGCAGGTTTTACACCTTGAGCCACAGCTCAACTTCTGTTTTTTCTTCTTGTGTGTGTTTGTCTGTGTGTGTGTGTGTGTGTGTGTGTGTGTGTGTGTGTGTAACTTCTAGGATTTGAACTCAGTGCATAGCCACTCGGCCTTAGTATTTTTGTATTTGTGGTCCTCATTGCTGGCAGGCTCTAGTTTTTCTTTAGCCAAAAGTAGGGAATTCAGGGATTTTTATGGCAGTTAATAGGAGACAACAGTCCAGGGGAAGCCCAGGGCACTACCGAGAGTAGAAATCTGAGGACCGGGGTTTGAAAACAGCCTGGGCAGGATAGTCCATGAGAATCTTATGGCAAAAAGTAAAACCATCAAGAGGCAGGAAGTTGTGGAGTTCTAACCATGAGCAAAACACAGCAATTCCAAGCCCAAGACCTGTTCTAATTAAAACAAAACTCAGGGCATGGCTATTTTGTCTCAGTTTCTTTTTTACCCCCACAAGTCTAGCAGGCTCTACTACTTGAGTCACAGCTCAACTTCTGACTACTTGCTTTCTCTCCTTTCTCTCTTTCTTTATTTCTTTCTTGTCTTTTTCTTTTTCAAGCGTTCCATTTTTCTCTCTTACTTTCTTTTTATTTTGCTTTCTCTTTCCTCTTTCTGCCTGTCTCTTTCTGCCTCTCAATTTCTCTCTCTTTTCTTTACCTCTTTCTATTTCTCTCTTTCCTTCTTTACTCTTTGTCCGTGTGTCTCTGTTTCCCTTCCTTCCTTCCTTCCTTCCTTCCTTCCTTCCTTCCTTAATTCCTTAATTCCTTCCTTCCTTCCTTCCTTTCTTTCTTTCCTTCTTCCTTTTTTTCTTTCTTCCTTTCTTCTCTCTCTTTCTTTGTTTCTTTTCTTCTTTTCCTCTCTGTCATTCTGGTGGTTGCTAGGAGATAAGAGTCCATGAGAAGCCTAGGGCACTTACACATTGTCCACAAAACTGAGGATTGCGGTTTGAAGCCAGCCTGGGCAGGAAAGTCCATGAGACTCATCTCAATTAACCACCAAGAGACAGAGAGAAGTAGAGCCTAGTCTTGAGTAAAACACCACAAGTTCAATCCCACCCCTGGCACACACAACAATGAGTCTCATGGACTTTCCTGCCCAGGCTGGCTTCAAACCGTGATCCTCAGATTTCACCAGCAAGGAACAGCTTACATTACAGATGTAAGTCTCTATCTTTAAAACTTCAATTGGCTCTTCTTTGCCTTCCTTTTCAGTTTTTGTTCTTGAGGTTTTGTATTGTTAGTGCAGTTTTATGGTTTTTACTAAGGGCCTAACCACTCTCCTTGAAGTTTCTCTTTCTCTGCCTGTCTCTGTCTTTCCCTGTTACTCTCTCTTTAGAGCAGACCTCACACCTTGAGCCATAGCTGAACATTTTTTTGGCCAGTCCTGGAGCTTGAACTCAGGGCCTGTATAGTGTCCCTTTCTTCTTTTTGCTGAAGGCGAGTACTCCTCCACATGTGCTACAGCACCATGTTGGCTTTTTCTATATATGTGATGCTGGGGAATTGAACCCAGGGCTTCATGTATAAGAGGCAAGCACTGTACTACTAGGCCGTATGCCCAGAATATCAACTTTTGTTTCCTTTTTAATTGTATTGTTGGATGTTCTAGGGCTTGAGCACAGGCCATAGCCACTTTGTCAGTCTTAACGTGTGTGTGTGCGTGTGTGTGTGTCTGTGTATGTGTGTTTCTCTCAGGGCTAGTAGGCTCTCCTCCTCAGGCTCAACTTGTGCCAGGTTTATTTTTGTGTGTGTTTGCTTTTGGTAGAGGAGTCCCAGGTGTAGTGATGGACACTACAGAGAGGCTTGAAATCTGAGGATTGGAATTGGAGGCAATCCTGGACCGGTAAGTCCATGAGACTCATCTCAATTAACCACCAATAGAAATCAAGTAATAGAGTTGTATCCTTGAGGAAAACACCTCAAGTTCAAGCCCACCCCTGGCACAGACGAACATGAGTCTCATGTACTTTCCTCCCTTGGCTGGCTTTGAACCATGATCCTCAGACTTCACCCACTATAAGCAGCTTAGATTACAGGTGTGAGTCTCAATTTTCAAATCTGTAATTGGCTCATGTGCCTTCCTGTTAATTTCTTCTTCTTCTTTTTGTTGTTTGTTGTTGTTCCTGCAGGTTTTATGGCTTATTACTAAAGGCCTGGCCACTCTCCCTGAAGTTCTTTGTTCTCTGTCTTTGTAGAGCAGGTTTTACACCTTGAGCCACAGCTCAACTTCTGTTTTTTCTTCTTGTGTGTGTTTGTCTGTGTGTGTGTGTGTGTGTGTGTGTGTGTGTGTGTGTGTGTAACTTCTAGGATTTGAACTCAGTGCATAGCCACTCGGCCTTAGTATTTTTGTATTTGTGGTCCTCATTGCTGGCAGGCTCTAGTTTTTCTTTAGCCAAAAGTAGGGAATTCAGGGATTTTTATGGTAGTTAATAGGAGACAACAGTCCAGGGGAAGCCCAGGGCACTACCGAGAGTAGAAATCTGAGGACCGGGGTTTGAAACCAGCCTGGGCAGGATAGTCCATGAGAATCTTATGGCAAAAAGTAAAACCATCAAGAGGCAGGAAGTTGTGGAGTTCTAACCATGAGCAAAACACAGCAATTCCAAGCCCAAGACCTGTTCTAATTAAAACAAAACTCAGGGCATGGCTACTTTGTCTCAGTTTCTTTTTTACCCCCACAAGTCTAGCAGGCTCTACTACTTGAGTCACAGCTCAACTTCTGACTACTTTCTTTCTCTCCTTTCTCTCTTTATTTCTTTCTTGTCTTTTTCTTTTTCAAGCGTTCCATTTTTCTCTCTTACTTTCTTTTTATTTTGCTTTCTCTTTCCTCTTTCTGCCTGTCTCTTTCTGCCTCTCAATTTCTCTCTCTTTTCTTTACCTCTTTCTATTTCTCTCTTTCCTTCTTTACTCTTTGTCCGTGTGTCTCTGTTTCCCTTCCTTCCTTCCTTCCTTCCTTCCTTCCTTCCTGCCTTCCTTCCTTCCTTCCTTCCTTCCTTCCTTCCTTCCTTAATTCCTTCCTTCCTTCCTTTCTTTCTTTCTTTCCTTCTTCCTTTTTTTCTTTCTTCCTTTCTTCTCTCTCTTTCTTTGTTTCTTTTCTTCTTTTCCTCTCTGTCATTCTGGTGGTTGCTAGGAGATAAGAGTCCATGAGAAGCCTAGGGCACTTACACATTGTCCACAAAACTGAGGATTGCGGTTTGAAGCCAGCCTGGGCAGGAAAGTCCATGAGACTCATCTCAATTAACCACCAAGAGACAGAGAGAAGTAGAGCCTAGTCTTGAGTAAAACACCACAAGTTCAATCCCACCCCTGGCACACACAACAATGAGTCTCATGGACTTTCCTGCCCAGGCTGGCTTCAAACCGTGATGCTCAGATTTCACCAGCAAGGAACAGCTTACATTACAGATGTAAGTCTCTATCTTTAAAACTTCAATTGGCTCTTCTTTGCCTTCCTTTTCAGTTTTTGTTCTTGAGGTTTTGTATTGTTAGTGCAGTTTTATGGTTTTTACTAAGGGCCTAACCACTCTCCTTGAAGTTTCTCTTTCTCTGTCTGCCTGTCTCTGTCTTTCCCTGTTACTCTCTCTTTAGGGCAGACCTCACACCTTGAGCCATAGCTGAACATTTTTTTGGCCAGTCCTGGAGCTTGAACTCAGGGCCTGTATAGTGTCCCTTTCTTCTTTTTGCTGAAGGCGAGTACTCCTCCACATGTGCTACAGCACCATGTTGGCTTTTTCTATATATGTGATGCTGGGGAATTGAACCCAGGGCTTCATGTATAAGAGGCAAGCACTGTACTACTAGGCCGTATGCCCAGAATATCAACTTTTGTTTCCTTTTTAATTGTATTGTTGGATGTTCTAGGGCTTGAGCACAGGCCATAGCCACTTTGTCAGTCTTAACGTGTGTGTGTGCGTGTGTGTGTGTCTGTGTATGTGTGTTTCTCTCAGGGCTAGTAGGCTCTCCTCCTCAGGCTCAACTTCTGCCAGGTTTATTTTTGTGTGTGTTTGCTTTTGGTAGAGGAGTCCCAGGTGTAGTGATGGACACTACAGAGAGGCTTGAAATCTGAGGATTGGAATTGGAGGCAAGCCTGGACCGGTAAGTCCATGAGACTCATCTCAATTAACCACCAATAGAAATCAAGTAATAGAGTTGTATCCTTGAGGAAAACACCTCAAGTTCAAGCCCACCCCTGGCACAGACGAACATGAGTCTCATGTACTTTCCTCCCTTGGCTGGCTTTGAACCATGATCCTCAGACTTCACCCACTATAAGCAGCTTAGATTACAGGTGTGAGTCTCAATTTTCAAATCTGTAATTGGCTCATGTGCCTTCCTGTTAATTTCTTCTTCTTCTTTTTGTTGTTTGTTGTTGTTCCTGCAGGTTTTATGGCTTATTACTAAAGGCCTGGCCACTCTCCCTGAAGTTCTTTGTTCTCTGTCTTTGTAGAGCAGGTTTTACACCTTGAGCCACAGCTCAACTTCTGTTTTTTCTTCTTGTGTGTGTTTGTCTGTGTGTGTGTGTGTGTGTGTGTGTGTGTGTGTGTGTGTGTGTAACTTCTAGGATTTGAACTCAGTGCATAGCCACTCGGCCTTAGTATTTTTGTATTTGTGGTCCTCATTGCTGGCAGGCTCTAGTTTTTCTTTATCCAAAAGTAGGGAATTCAGGGATTTTTATGGTAGTTAATAGGAGACAACAGTCCAGGGGAAGCCCAGGGCACTACCGAGAGTAGAAATCTGAGGACCGGGGTTTGAAAACAGCCTGGGCAGGATAGTCCATGAGAATCTTATGGCAAAAAGTAAAACCATCAAGAGGCAGGAAGTTGTGGAGTTCTAACCATGAGCAAAACACAGCAATTCCAAGCCCAAGACCTGTTCTAATTAAAACAAAACTCAGGGCATGGCTATTTTGTCTCAGTTTCTTTTTTACCCCCACAAGTCTAGCAGGCTCTACTACTTGAGTCACAGCTCAACTTCTGACTACTTGCTTTCTCTCCTTTCTCTCTTTCTTTATTTCTTTCTTGTCTTTTTCTTTTTCAAGCATTCCATTTTTCTCTCTTACTTTCTTTTTATTTTGCTTTCTCTTTCCTCTTTCTGCCTGTCTCTTTCTGCCTCTCAATTTCTCTCTCTTTTCTTTACCTCTTTCTATTTCTCTCTTTCCTTCTTTACTCTTTGTCCGTGTGTCTCTGTTTCCCTTCCTTCCTTCCTTCCTTCTTTCCTTCCTTCCTTCCTTCCTTCCTTCCTTCCTTAATTCCTTAATTCCTTCCTTCCTTCCTTCCTTTCTTTCTTTCCTTCTTCCTTTTTTTCTTTCTTCCTTTCTTCTCTCTCTTTCTTTGTTTCTTTTCTTCTTTTCCTCTCTGTCATTCTGGTGGTTGCTAGGAGATAAGAGTCCATGAGAAGCCTAGGGCACTTACACATTGTCCACAAAACTGAGGATTGCGGTTTGAAGCCAGCCTGGGCAGGAAAGTCCATGAGACTCATCTCAATTAACCACCAAGAGACAGAGAGAAGTAGAGCCTAGTCTTGAGTAAAACACCACAAGTTCAATCCCACCCCTGGCACACACAACAATGAGTCTCATGGACTTTCCTGCCCAGGCTGGCTTCAAACCGTGATCCTCAGATTTCACCAGCAAGGAACAGCTTACATTACAGATGTAAGTCTCTATCTTTAAAACTTCAATTGGCTCTTCTTTGCCTTCCTTTTCAGTTTTTGTTCTTGAGGTTTTGTATTGTTAGTGCAGTTTTATGGTTTTTACTAAGGGCCTAACCACTCTCCTTGAAGTTTCTCTTTCTCTGCCTGTCTCTGTCTTTCCCTGTTACTCTCTCTTTAGAGCAGACCTCACACCTTGAGCCATAGCTGAACATTTTTTTGGCCAGTCCTGGAGCTTGAACTCAGGGCCTGTATAGTGTCCCTTTCTTCTTTTTGCTGAAGGCGAGTACTCCTCCACATGTGCTACAGCACCATGTTGGCTTTTTCTATATATGTGATGCTGGGGAATTGAACCCAGGGCTTCATGTATAAGAGGCAAGCACTGTACTACTAGGCCGTATGCCCAGAATATCAACTTTTGTTTCCTTTTTAATTGTATTGTTGGATGTTCTAGGGCTTGAGCACAGGCCATAGCCACTTTGTCAGTCTTAACGTGTGTGTGTGCGTGTGTGTGTGTCTGTGTATGTGTGTTTCTCTCAGGGCTAGTAGGCTCTCCTCCTCAGGCTCAACTTGTGCCAGGTTTATTTTTGTGTGTGTTTGCTTTTGGTAGAGGAGTCCCAGGTGTAGTGATGGACACTACAGAGAGGCTTGAAATCTGAGGATTGGAATTGGAGGCAATCCTGGACCGGTAAGTCCATGAGACTCATCTCAATTAACCACCAATAGAAATCAAGTAATAGAGTTGTATCCTTGAGGAAAACACCTCAAGTTCAAGCCCACCCCTGGCACAGACGAACATGAGTCTCATGTACTTTCCTCCCTTGGCTGGCTTTGAACCATGATCCTCAGACTTCACCCACTATAAGCAGCTTAGATTACAG
Organism: Perognathus longimembris pacificus; assembly: GCF_023159225.1. Lineage (NCBI taxonomy): Eukaryota > Metazoa > Chordata > Mammalia > Rodentia > Heteromyidae > Perognathus > Perognathus longimembris. Next base: position 9,957 of record NW_025961109.1, read on the forward strand.
GTGTGAGTCTCAATTTTCAAATCTGTAATTGGCTCATGTGCCTTCCTGTTAATTTCTTCTTCTTCTTTTTGTTGTTTGTTGTTGTTCCTGCAGGTTTTATGGCTTATTACTAAAGGCCTGGCCACTCTCCCTGAAGTTCTTTGTTCTCTGTCTTTGTAGAGCAGGTTTTACACCTTGAGCCACAGCTCAACTTCTGTTTTTTCTTCTTGTGTGTGTTTGTCTGTGTGTGTGTGTGTGTGTGTGTGTGTGTGTGTGTGTGTGTGTGTGTAACTTCTAGGATTTGAACTCAGTGCATAGCCACTCGGCCTTAGTATTTTTGTATTTGTGGTCCTCATTGCTGGCAGGCTCTAGTTTTTCTTTAGCCAAAAGTAGGGAATTCAGGGATTTTTATGGTAGTTAATAGGAGACAACAGTCCAGGGGAAGCCCAGGGCACTACCGAGAGTAGAAATCTGAGGACCGGGGTTTGAAACCAGCCTGGGCAGGATAGTCCATGAGAATCTTATGGCAAAAAGTAAAACCATCAAGAGGCAGGAAGTTGTGGAGTTCTAACCATGAGCAAAACACAGCAATTCCAAGCCCAAGACCTGTTCTAATTAAAACAAAACTCAGGGCATGGCTACTTTGTCTCAGTTTCTTTTTTACCCCCACAAGTCTAGCAGGCTCTACTACTTGAGTCACAGCTCAACTTCTGACTACTTTCTTTCTCTCCTTTCTCTCTTTATTTCTTTCTTGTCTTTTTCTTTTTCAAGCGTTCCATTTTTCTCTCTTACTTTCTTTTTATTTTGCTTTCTCTTTCCTCTTTCTGCCTGTCTCTTTCTGCCTCTCAATTTCTCTCTCTTTTCTTTACCTCTTTCTATTTCTCTCTTTCCTTCTTTACTCTTTGTCCGTGTGTCTCTGTTTCCCTTCCTTCCTTCCTTCCTTCCTTCCTGCCTTCCTTCCTTCCTTCCTTCCTTCCTTCCTTCCTTCCTTCCTTCCTTCCTTCCTTAATTCCTTAATTCCTTCCTTCCTTCCTTTCTTTCTTTCTTTCCTTCTTCCTTTTTTTCTTTCTTCCTTTCTTCTCTCTCTTTCTTTGTTTCTTTTCTTCTTTTCCTCTCTGTCATTCTGGTGGTTGCTAGGAGATAAGAGTCCATGAGAAGCCTAGGGCACTTACACATTGTCCACAAAACTGAGGATTGCGGTTTGAAGCCAGCCTGGGCAGGAAAGTCCATGAGACTCATCTCAATTAACCACCAAGAGACAGAGAGAAGTAGAGCCTAGTCTTGAGTAAAACACCACAAGTTCAATCCCACCCCTGGCACACACAACAATGAGTCTCATGGACTTTCCTGCCCAGGCTGGCTTCAAACCGTGATCCTCAGATTTCACCAGCAAGGAACAGCTTACATTACAGATGTAAGTCTCTATCTTTAAAACTTCAATTGGCTCTTCTTTGCCTTCCTTTTCAGTTTTTGTTCTTGAGGTTTTGTATTGTTAGTGCAGTTTTATGGTTTTTACTAAGGGCCTAACCACTCTCCTTGAAGTTTCTCTTTCTCTGTCTGCCTGTCTCTGTCTTTCCCTGTTACTCTCTCTTTAGGGCAGACCTCACACCTTGAGCCATAGCTGAACATTTTTTTGGCCAGTCCTGGAGCTTGAACTCAGGGCCTGTATAGTGTCCCTTTCTTCTTTTTGCTGAAGGCGAGTACTCCTCCACATGTGCTACAGCACCATGTTGGCTTTTTCTATATATGTGATGCTGGGGAATTGAACCCAGGGCTTCATGTATAAGAGGCAAGCACTGTACTACTAGGCCGTATGCCCAGAATATCAACTTTTGTTTCCTTTTTAATTGTATTGTTGGATGTTCTAGGGCTTGAGCACAGGCCATAGCCACTTTGTCAGTCTTAACGTGTGTGTGTGCGTGTGTGTGTGTCTGTGTATGTGTGTTTCTCTCAGGGCTAGTAGGCTCTCCTCCTCAGGCTCAACTTGTGCCAGGTTTATTTTTGTGTGTGTTTGCTTTTGGTAGAGGAGTCCCAGGTGTAGTGATGGACACTACAGAGAGGCTTGAAATCTGAGGATTGGAATTGGAGGCAAGCCTGGACCGGTAAGTCCATGAGACTCATCTCAATTAACCACCAATAGAAATCAAGTAATAGAGTTGTATCCTTGAGGAAAACACCTCAAGTTCAAGCCCACCCCTGGCACAGACGAACATGAGTCTCATGTACTTTCCTCCCTTGGCTGGCTTTGAACCATGATCCTCAGACTTCACCCACTATAAGCAGCTTAGATTACAGGTGTGAGTCTCAATTTTCAAATCTGTAATTGGCTCATGTGCCTTCCTGTTAATTTCTTCTTCTTCTTTTTGTTGTTTGTTGTTGTTCCTGCAGGTTTTATGGCTTATTACTAAAGGCCTGGCCACTCTCCCTGAAGTTCTTTGTTCTCTGTCTTTGTAGAGCAGGTTTTACACCTTGAGCCACAGCTCAACTTCTGTTTTTTCTTCTTGTGTGTGTTTGTCTGTGTGTGTGTGTGTGTGTGTGTGTGTGTGTGTGTGTGTGTAACTTCTAGGATTTGAACTCAGTGCATAGCCACTCGGCCTTAGTATTTTTGTATTTGTGGTCCTCATTGCTGGCAGGCTCTAGTTTTTCTTTAGCCAAAAGTAGGGAATTCAGGGATTTTTATGGTAGTTAATAGGAGACAACAGTCCAGGGGAAGCCCAGGGCACTACCGAGAGTAGAAATCTGAGGACCGGGGTTTGAAACCAGCCTGGGCAGGATAGTCCATGAGAATCTTATGGCAAAAAGTAAAACCATCAAGAGGCAGGAAGTTGTGGAGTTCTAACCATGAGCAAAACACAGCAATTCCAAGCCCAAGACCTGTTCTAATTAAAACAAAACTCAGGGCATGGCTACTTTGTCTCAGTTTCTTTTTTACCCCCACAAGTCTAGCAGGCTCTACTACTTGAGTCACAGCTCAACTTCTGACTACTTTCTTTCTCTCCTTTCTCTCTTTATTTCTTTCTTGTCTTTTTCTTTTTCAAGCGTTCCATTTTTCTCTCTTACTTTCTTTTTATTTTGCTTTCTCTTTCCTCTTTCTGCCTGTCTCTTTCTGCCTCTCAATTTCTCTCTCTTTTCTTTACCTCTTTCTATTTCTCTCTTTCCTTCTTTACTCTTTGTCCGTGTGTCTCTGTTTCCCTTCCTTCCTTCCTTCCTTCCTTCCTTCCTTCCTGCCTTCCTTCCTTCCTTCCTTCCTTCCTTCCTTCCTTAATTCCTTCCTTCCTTCCTTTCTTTCTTTCTTTCCTTCTTCCTTTTTTTCTTTCTTCCTTTCTTCTCTCTCTTTCTTTGTTTCTTTTCTTCTTTTCCTCTCTGTCATTCTGGTGGTTGCTAGGAGATAAGAGTCCATGAGAAGCCTAGGGCACTTACACATTGTCCACAAAACTGAGGATTGCGGTTTGAAGCCAGCCTGGGCAGGAAAGTCCATGAGACTCATCTCAATTAACCACCAAGAGACAGAGAGAAGTAGAGCCTAGTCTTGAGTAAAACACCACAAGTTCAATCCCACCCCTGGCACACACAACAATGAGTCTCATGGACTTTCCTGCCCAGGCTGGCTTCAAACCGTGATGCTCAGATTTCACCAGCAAGGAACAGCTTACATTACAGATGTAAGTCTCTATCTTTAAAACTTCAATTGGCTCTTCTTTGCCTTCCTTTTCAGTTTTTGTTCTTGAGGTTTTGTATTGTTAGTGCAGTTTTATGGTTTTTACTAAGGGCCTAACCACTCTCCTTGAAGTTTCTCTTTCTCTGTCTGCCTGTCTCTGTCTTTCCCTGTTACTCTCTCTTTAGGGCAGACCTCACACCTTGAGCCATAGCTGAACATTTTTTTGGCCAGTCCTGGAGCTTGAACTCAGGGCCTGTATAGTGTCCCTTTCTTCTTTTTGCTGAAGGCGAGTACTCCTCCACATGTGCTACAGCACCATGTTGGCTTTTTCTATATATGTGATGCTGGGGAATTGAACCCAGGGCTTCATGTATAAGAGGCAAGCACTGTACTACTAGGCCGTATGCCCAGAATATCAACTTTTGTTTCCTTTTTAATTGTATTGTTGGATGTTCTAGGGCTTGAGCACAGGCCATAGCCACTTTGTCAGTCTTAACGTGTGTGTGTGCGTGTGTGTGTGTCTGTGTATGTGTGTTTCTCTCAGGGCTAGTAGGCTCTCCTCCTCAGGCTCAACTTGTGCCAGGTTTATTTTTGTGTGTGTTTGCTTTTGGTAGAGGAGTCCCAGGTGTAGTGATGGACACTACAGAGAGGCTTGAAATCTGAGGATTGGAATTGGAGGCAAGCCTGGACCGGTAAGTCCATGAGACTCATCTCAATTAACCACCAATAGAAATCAAGTAATAGAGTTGTATCCTTGAGGAAAACACCTCAAGTTCAAGCCCACCCCTGGCACAGACGAACATGAGTCTCATGTACTTTCCTCCCTTGGCTGGCTTTGAACCATGATCCTCAGACTTCACCCACTATAAGCAGCTTAGATTACAGGTGTGAGTCTCAATTTTCAAATCTGTAATTGGCTCATGTGCCTTCCTGTTAATTTCTTCTTCTTCTTTTTGTTGTTTGTTGTTGTTCCTGCAGGTTTTATGGCTTATTACTAAAGGCCTGGCCACTCTCCCTGAAGTTCTTTGTTCTCTGTCTTTGTAGAGCAGGTTTTACACCTTGAGCCACAGCTCAACTTCTGTTTTTTCTTCTTGTGTGTGTTTGTCTGTGTGTGTGTGTGTGTGTGTGTGTGTGTGTGTGTGTGTGTAACTTCTAGGATTTGAACTCAGTGCATAGCCACTCGGCCTTAGTATTTTTGTATTTGTGGTCCTCATTGCTGGCAGGCTCTAGTTTTTCTTTATCCAAAAGTAGGGAATTCAGGGATTTTTATGGTAGTTAATAGGAGACAACAGTCCAGGGGAAGCCCAGGGCACTACCGAGAGTAGAAATCTGAGGACCGGGGTTTGAAAACAGCCTGGGCAGGATAGTCCATGAGAATCTTATGGCAAAAAGTAAAACCATCAAGAGGCAGGAAGTTGTGGAGTTCTAACCATGAGCAAAACACAGCAATTCCAAGCCCAAGACCTGTTCTAATTAAAACAAAACTCAGGGCATGGCTATTTTGTCTCAGTTTCTTTTTTACCCCCACAAGTCTAGCAGGCTCTACTACTTGAGTCACAGCTCAACTTCTGACTACTTGCTTTCTCTCCTTTCTCTCTTTCTTTATTTCTTTCTTGTCTTTTTCTTTTTCAAGCATTCCATTTTTCTCTCTTACTTTCTTTTTATTTTGCTTTCTCTTTCCTCTTTCTGCCTGTCTCTTTCTGCCTCTCAATTTCTCTCTCTTTTCTTTACCTCTTTCTATTTCTCTCTTTCCTTCTTTACTCTTTGTCCGTGTGTCTCTGTTTCCCTTCCTTCCTTCCTTCCTTCCTTCCTTCCTTCCTTCCTTCCTTCCTTCCTTCCTTCCTTCCTTAATTCCTTAATTCCTTCCTTCCTTCCTTCCTTTCTTTCTTTCCTTCTTCCTTTTTTTCTTTCTTCCTTTCTTCTCTCTCTTTCTTTGTTTCTTTTCTTCTTTTCCTCTCTGTCATTCTGGTGGTTGCTAGGAGATAAGAGTCCATGAGAAGCCTAGGGCACTTACACATTGTCCACAAAACTGAGGATTGCGGTTTGAAGCCAGCCTGGGCAGGAAAGTCCATGAGACTCATCTCAATTAACCACCAAGAGACAGAGAGAAGTAGAGCCTAGTCTTGAGTAAAACACCACAAGTTCAATCCCACCCCTGGCACACACAACAATGAGTCTCATGGACTTTCCTGCCCAGGCTGGCTTCAAACCGTGATCCTCAGATTTCACCAGCAAGGAACAGCTTACATTACAGATGTAAGTCTCTATCTTTAAAACTTCAATTGGCTCTTCTTTGCCTTCCTTTTCAGTTTTTGTTCTTGAGGTTTTGTATTGTTAGTGCAGTTTTATGGTTTTTACTAAGGGCCTAACCACTCTCCTTGAAGTTTCTCTTTCTCTGCCTGTCTCTGTCTTTCCCTGTTACTCTCTCTTTAGAGCAGACCTCACACCTTGAGCCATAGCTGAACATTTTTTTGGCCAGTCCTGGAGCTTGAACTCAGGGCCTGTATAGTGTCCCTTTCTTCTTTTTGCTGAAGGCGAGTACTCCTCCACATGTGCTACAGCACCATGTTGGCTTTTTCTATATATGTGATGCTGGGGAATTGAACCCAGGGCTTCATGTATAAGAGGCAAGCACTGTACTACTAGGCCGTATGCCCAGAATATCAACTTTTGTTTCCTTTTTAATTGTATTGTTGGATGTTCTAGGGCTTGAGCACAGGCCATAGCCACTTTGTCAGTCTTAACGTGTGTGTGTGCGTGTGTGTGTGTCTGTGTATGTGTGTTTCTCTCAGGGCTAGTAGGCTCTCCTCCTCAGGCTCAACTTGTGCCAGGTTTATTTTTGTGTGTGTTTGCTTTTGGTAGAGGAGTCCCAGGTGTAGTGATGGACACTACAGAGAGGCTTGAAATCTGAGGATTGGAATTGGAGGCAATCCTGGACCGGTAAGTCCATGAGACTCATCTCAATTAACCACCAATAGAAATCAAGTAATAGAGTTGTATCCTTGAGGAAAACACCTCAAGTTCAAGCCCACCCCTGGCACAGACGAACATGAGTCTCATGTACTTTCCTCCCTTGGCTGGCTTTGAACCATGATCCTCAGACTTCACCCACTATAAGCAGCTTAGATTACAGGTGTGAGTCTCAATTTTCAAATCTGTAATTGGCTCATGTGCCTTCCTGTTAATTTCTTCTTCTTCTTTTTGTTGTTTGTTGTTGTTCCTGCAGGTTTTATGGCTTATTACTAAAGGCCTGGCCACTCTCCCTGAAGTTCTTTGTTCTCTGTCTTTGTAGAGCAGGTTTTACACCTTGAGCCACAGCTCAACTTCTGTTTTTTCTTCTTGTGTGTGTTTGTCTGTGTGTGTGTGTGTGTGTGTGTGTGTGTGTGTGTGTGTGTGTGTGTGTGTAACTTCTAGGATTTGAACTCAGTGCATAGCCACTCGGCCTTAGTATTTTTGTATTTGTGGTCCTCATTGCTGGCAGGCTCTAGTTTTTCTTTAGCCAAAAGTAGGGAATTCAGGGATTTTTATGGTAGTTAATAGGAGACAACAGTCCAGGGGAAGCCCAGGGCACTACCGAGAGTAGAAATCTGAGGACCGGGGTTTGAAACCAGCCTGGGCAGGATAGTCCATGAGAATCTTATGGCAAAAAGTAAAACCATCAAGAGGCAGGAAGTTGTGGAGTTCTAACCATGAGCAAAACACAGCAATTCCAAGCCCAAGACCTGTTCTAATTAAAACAAAACTCAGGGCATGGCTACTTTGTCTCAGTTTCTTTTTTACCCCCACAAGTCTAGCAGGCTCTACTACTTGAGTCACAGCTCAACTTCTGACTACTTTCTTTCTCTCCTTTCTCTCTTTATTTCTTTCTTGTCTTTTTCTTTTTCAAGCGTTCCATTTTTCTCTCTTACTTTCTTTTTATTTTGCTTTCTCTTTCCTCTTTCTGCCTGTCTCTTTCTGCCTCTCAATTTCTCTCTCTTTTCTTTACCTCTTTCTATTTCTCTCTTTCCTTCTTTACTCTTTGTCCGTGTGTCTCTGTTTCCCTTCCTTCCTTCCTTCCTTCCTTCCTGCCTTCCTTCCTTCCTTCCTTCCTTCCTTCCTTCCTTCCTTCCTTCCTTCCTTCCTTAATTCCTTAATTCCTTCCTTCCTTCCTTTCTTTCTTTCTTTCCTTCTTCCTTTTTTTCTTTCTTCCTTTCTTCTCTCTCTTTCTTTGTTTCTTTTCTTCTTTTCCTCTCTGTCATTCTGGTGGTTGCTAGGAGATAAGAGTCCATGAGAAGCCTAGGGCACTTACACATTGTCCACAAAACTGAGGATTGCGGTTTGAAGCCAGCCTGGGCAGGAAAGTCCATGAGACTCATCTCAATTAACCACCAAGAGACAGAGAGAAGTAGAGCCTAGTCTTGAGTAAAACACCACAAGTTCAATCCCACCCCTGGCACACACAACAATGAGTCTCATGGACTTTCCTGCCCAGGCTGGCTTCAAACCGTGATCCTCAGATTTCACCAGCAAGGAACAGCTTACATTACAGATGTAAGTCTCTATCTTTAAAACTTCAATTGGCTCTTCTTTGCCTTCCTTTTCAGTTTTTGTTCTTGAGGTTTTGTATTGTTAGTGCAGTTTTATGGTTTTTACTAAGGGCCTAACCACTCTCCTTGAAGTTTCTCTTTCTCTGTCTGCCTGTCTCTGTCTTTCCCTGTTACTCTCTCTTTAGGGCAGACCTCACACCTTGAGCCATAGCTGAACATTTTTTTGGCCAGTCCTGGAGCTTGAACTCAGGGCCTGTATAGTGTCCCTTTCTTCTTTTTGCTGAAGGCGAGTACTCCTCCACATGTGCTACAGCACCATGTTGGCTTTTTCTATATATGTGATGCTGGGGAATTGAACCCAGGGCTTCATGTATAAGAGGCAAGCACTGTACTACTAGGCCGTATGCCCAGAATATCAACTTTTGTTTCCTTTTTAATTGTATTGTTGGATGTTCTAGGGCTTGAGCACAGGCCATAGCCACTTTGTCAGTCTTAACGTGTGTGTGTGCGTGTGTGTGTGTCTGTGTATGTGTGTTTCTCTCAGGGCTAGTAGGCTCTCCTCCTCAGGCTCAACTTCTGCCAGGTTTATTTTTGTGTGTGTTTGCTTTTGGTAGAGGAGTCCCAGGTGTAGTGATGGACACTACAGAGAGGCTTGAAATCTGAGGATTGGAATTGGAGGCAAGCCTGGACCGGTAAGTCCATGAGACTCATCTCAATTAACCACCAATAGAAATCAAGTAATAGAGTTGTATCCTTGAGGAAAACACCTCAAGTTCAAGCCCACCCCTGGCACAGACGAACATGAGTCTCATGTACTTTCCTCCATTGGCTGGCTTTGAACCATGATCCTCAGACTTCACCCACTATAAGCAGCTTAGATTACAGGTGTGAGTCTCAATTTTCAAATCTGTAATTGGCTCATGTGCCTTCCTGTTAATTTCTTCTTCTTCTTTTTGTTGTTTGTTGTTGTTCCTGCAGGTTTTATGGCTTATTACTAAAGGCCTGGCCACTCTCCCTGAAGTTCTTTGTTCTCTGTCTTTGTAGAGCAGGTTTTACACCTTGAGCCACAGCTCAACTTCTGTTTTTTCTTCTTGTGTGTGTTTGTCTGTGTGTGTGTGTGTGTGTGTGTGTGTGTGTGTGTGTGTGTGTGTGTAACTTCTAGGATTTGAACTCAGTGCATAGCCACTCGGCCTTAGTATTTTTGTATTTGTGGTCCTCATTGCTGGCAGGCTCTAGTTTTTCTTTATCCAAAAGTAGGGAATTCAGGGATTTTTATGGTAGTTAATAGGAGACAACAGTCCAGGGGAAGCCCAGGGCACTACCGAGAGTAGAAATCTGAGGACCGGGGTTTGAAAACAGCCTGGGCAGGATAGTCCATGAGAATCTTATGGCAAAAAGTAAAACCATCAAGAGGCAGGAAGTTGTGGAGTTCTAACCATGAGCAAAACACAGCAATTCCAAGCCCAAGACCTGTTCTAATTAAAACAAAACTCAGGGCATGGCTATTTTGTCTCAGTTTCTTTTTTACCCCCACAAGTCTAGCAGGCTCTACTACTTGAGTCACAGCTCAACTTCTGACTACTTGCTTTCTCTCCTTTCTCTCTTTCTTTATTTCTTTCTTGTCTTTTTCTTTTTCAAGCATTCCATTTTTCTCTCTTACTTTCTTTTTATTTTGCTTTCTCTTTCCTCTTTCTGCCTGTCTCTTTCTGCCTCTCAATTTCTCTCTCTTTTCTTTACCTCTTTCTATTTCTCTCTTTCCTTCTTTACTCTTTGTCCGTGTGTCTCTGTTTCCCTTCCTTCCTTCCTTCCTTCCTTCCTTCCTTCCTTCCTTCCTTCCTTCCTTAATTCCTTAATTCCTTCCTTCCTTCCTTCCTTTCTTTCTTTCCTTCTTCCTTTTTTTCTTTCTTCCTTTCTTCTCTCTCTTTCTTTGTTTCTTTTCTTCTTTTCCTCTCTGTCATTCTGGTGGTTGCTAGGAGATAAGAGTCCATGAGAAGCCTAGGGCACTTACACATTGTCCACAAAACTGAGGATTGCGGTTTGAAGCCAGCCTGGGCAGGAAAGTCCATGAGACTCATCTCAATTAACCACCAAGAGACAGAGAGAAGTAGAGCCTAGTCTTGAGTAAAACACCACAAGTTCAATCCCACCCCTGGCACACACAACAATGAGTCTCATGGACTTTCCTGCCCAGGCTGGCTTCAAACCGTGATCCTCAGATTTCACCAGCAAGGAACAGCTTACATTACAGATGTAAGTCTCTATCTTTAAAACTTCAATTGGCTCTTCTTTGCCTTCCTTTTCAGTTTTTGTTCTTGAGGTTTTGTATTGTTAGTGCAGTTTTATGGTTTTTACTAAGGGCCTAACCACTCTCCTTGAAGTTTCTCTTTCTCTGCCTGTCTCTGTCTTTCCCTGTTACTCTCTCTTTAGAGCAGACCTCACACCTTGAGCCATAGCTGAACATTTTTTTGGCCAGTCCTGGAGCTTGAACTCAGGGCCTGTATAGTGTCCCTTTCTTCTTTTTGCTGAAGGCGAGTACTCCTCCACATGTGCTACAGCACCATGTTGGCTTTTTCTATATATGTGATGCTGGGGAATTGAACCCAGGGCTTCATGTATAAGAGGCAAGCACTGTACTACTAGGCCGTATGCCCAGAATATCAACTTTTGTTTCCTTTTTAATTGTATTGTTGGATGTTCTAGGGCTTGAGCACAGGCCATAGCCACTTTGTCAGTCTTAACGTGTGTGTGTGCGTGTGTGTGTGTCTGTGTATGTGTGTTTCTCTCAGGGCTAGTAGGCTCTCCTCCTCAGGCTCAACTTGTGCCAGGTTTATTTTTGTGTGTGTTTGCTTTTGGTAGAGGAGTCCCAGGTTTAGTGATGGACACTACAGAGAGGCTTGAAATCTGAGGATTGGAATTGGAGGCAAGCCTGGACCGGTAAGTCCATGAGACTCATCTCAATTAACCACCAATAGAAATCAAGTAATAGAGTTGTATCCTTGAGGAAAACACCTCAAGTTCAAGCCCACCCCTGGCACAGACGAACATGAGTCTCATGTACTTTCCTCCCTTGGCTGGCTTTGAACCATGATCCTCAGACTTCACCCACTATAAGCAGCTTAGATTACAGGTGTGAGTCTCAATTTTCAAATCTGTAATTGGCTCATGTGCCTTCCTGTTAATTTCTTCTTCTTCTTTTTGTTGTTTGTTGTTGTTCCTGCAGGTTTTATTGCTTATTACTAAAGGCATGGCCACTCTCCCTGAAGTTCTTTGTTGTCTGTCTTTGTAGAGCAGGTTTTACACCTTGAGCCACAGCTCAACTTCTGTTTTTTCTTCTTGTGTGTTTGTCTGTGTGTGTGTGTGTGTGTGTAAGTTCTAGGATTTGAACTCAGTGCATAGCAACTCGGCCTAAGTATTTTTGTATTTGTGTTCCTCATTGCTGGCAGTCTCTAGTTTTTCTTTAGCCCAAAGTAGGGAATTCAGGGATTTTTATGGTAGTTAATAGGAGACAACAGTCCAGGGGAAGCCCAGGGCACTACCGAGAGACTAGAAAACTGAGGATCGGGGTTTGAAGCCAGCCTGGGCCGGATAGTCCATGAGATTCTTATGGCAAAAAGTAAAACCATCAAGAGGCAGGAAGTTGTGGAGTTCTAGCCATGAGCAAAACACAGCAATTTCAATCCCAAGACCTGTTCTAATTAAAACAAAAGTCAGGACATGGCTACTTTGTCTCAGTTTCTTTTTTACCCCCAAAAGTCTATCAGGCTCTACTACTTGAGTCACAGCTCAAGTTCTGAATGTTTGGCTTACTTTCTATCTTTCCTTTCTCTTTTTCTTTATTTTATTCTTCTCTTTCTCTTTTTCATTCGTTCCCTTTCTCTCTCTTACTTTCTTTTTATTTTGCTTTCTCTTTCCCCTTCTTCCTGTCTCTTTCTTTCTCTCTATTTCTCTCACTTTTCTTTAACTGTTTTATTTCTCTCTTTCCTTCTTTACTCTTTGTCCGTGTGACTCTCTTTCCCTTCATTCCTTCCTTTCATCCTTCCTTCCTTTCTTCCTTTCTTTGTTTCTTCCTTTCTTTCTCTCTTTCTTTCTTTCTTTCTTTCTTCTCTCTCTTTCTTTGTTTCTTTTCTTCTTTTCCTCTCTGTCTTTCTGGTGGTTGATAGGAGATAAGAGTCCATGAGATGGGCACTTACACAGTTTCCAAAAATCTGAGGATTGCGGTTTGAAGCCAGCCTGGGCAGGAAAGTCCATGAGACTCACCTCAATTAACCACCAAGAGACAGAGAGAAGTAGAGCCTAGTCTTGAGTAGAACACCACAAGTTCAATCCACCCCTGGCACACACATCAATGAGTCTCATGGACTTTCCTGCCCAGGCTGGCTTCAAACCGTGATCCTCAGATTTCACCAGCAAGGAGCAGCTTACATTACAGATGTAAGTCTCTATCTTTAAAACTTCAATTGGCTCTTCTTTGCCTTCCCTTAGACTTTTTGTTCTTGAGGTTTGGTAATGTTAGTGCAGTTTTATGGCTTTTTACTAAGTGCCTAGCCACTCTCCTTGAAGTTTCTCTTTCTCTGTCTGTCTGTCTGTAGGTCTGTCTCTGTGTGTCTCTGTCTTTCTCTGTTACTCTCTCTTTAGAGCAGACCTCACACCTTGAGCCATAGCTGCACATTTTTTTTGGCCAGTCCTGGAGCTTGAACTCAGGCATGAATAGTGTCCCTTTCTTCTTTTTGCTCATGGCTAGTACTCCTCCACCTGTGCCACAGCACCACTTTGGCTTTTCCTATATATGTGGTGCCGGGGAATTGAACCCAGGGCTTCAGGTATAAGAGGCAAGCACTGTACCACAAGGCCGTATTCCCAGGCCATCAACTTTTGTTTTCTTTTTAATTGTATTTTTCGATGTTCTAAGGCTTGAACTCAGGCCATAGCCACTTGTCGGTCTTGATTTTTTATTTTTTGCCAGTCCTGGGGCTTGGACTCAGGGCCTGAGCACTGTCCCTGCCTTCTTGTTTTTATAATGCTCAAGGCTAGCCATCTGCCACTTGAGCCACAACGCCACTTCTGGCCATTTTCTGTATATGTGGTGCTGGGGAATCGAACCCAGGGTCTCATGTATATGAGTCAGGCACTTGCCACTAGGCCATATCCCTAGCCTACTTTGTCTGTCTAAATGTCTATGTGCGTGTGTGTGTGTGTGTTTCCCTCAGGGCTAGCAAGCTCTACTCCTTGACCTCAACTTCTGCCGGGATTATTTTTGTGTGTGTTTGCTTTTGGTGGTTAATAGATGAGTCCCACGTGTAATCAAGGGCACTATAGAGAGGCTTGAAATCTGAGGATTGGAATTCGAGGCAAGCCGGAACAGGAAAGTCCATGAGACTCATCTCAATTAACCACCAGTAGACAGAGAGAAGTTTAGCCTAGTCTTGAGTGGAACACCACAAGTTCAATCCCACCCCTGGCACACACAATGAGTCTCATGGACTTTCCTGCCCAGGCTGGCTTCAAACCGTGATCCTCAGATTTCACTTACAAGGAGCCGCTCACATTACAGATGTAAGTCTCTATCTTTAAAACTTCAATTGGCTCTCCTTTGCCTTCCTTTACAGTTTTTGTTCTTGAGGTTTTTTATTGTTAGTGCAGTTTTCTGGCTTTTTACTAAGTGCCTAGCCACTCTCCTTGAAGTTTCTCCTTCTCTGTCTGTCTCTCTCTGTGTATCTCTTGTCTTTCTCTGTTTCTCTCTCTTTAGAGCAGACCTCACACCTTGAGCTATAGCTGCACATTGTTTTTGGCCAGTCCTGGAGCTTGAACTCCAGGCCTGAATAGTGTCCTTATCTTCTTTTTGCTGAAGATTAGTACTCCTTCACTTGTGCCCCAGCACCACTTTGGCTTTTTCTATATATGTGATGCTGGGGAATTGAACCCAGGGCTTCCTGTATAAGAGGCAAGCACTCTACCACTAGGCCATATGCGCAGACCATCAACCAACTATTGTTTTATTTTAATTGTATTATTGGATGTTCTAGGGCCTGAACTCAGGCCATAGCCACTTTGTCTAAATGTGTGTGTGCGTGTGTGTGTGTTTCTGTGTGTGTGTGTGGGGGGGGTATGTGTGTGTTTCTCTCAGGGCTAGCAGGCTCAACTCCTCAGGCTCAACTTCTGCCTGGTTTATTTTTGTGTGTGTTTGCTTTTGGTAGATGAGTCCCAGGTGTAGTCATGGACACTCCAGAGAGGCTTGAAATCTGAGGATTGTTATTCGAGGCAAGCCTGGACCGGAAAGTCCATGAGACTCATCTCAATTAACCACCCATAGACATCAAGTAGTAGAGTTGTAGCCTTGAGGAAAACACCTCAAGTTCAAGCCCACCCCTGGCACAGACAAACATGAGTCTCATGGACTATCCTCCCTTGACTGGCTTCGAACCATGATCCTCAGATTTCCCCCACCATAAGCAGCTTAGATTACAAGTGTGAGTCTCAATTTTCAAATCAGTAATTGGCTTATGTGCCTTCCTGTTGATTTCTTCTTCTTCTTTTTGTTGTTTGTTGTTGTTCCTGCAGGTTTTATGGCTTATTACTAAAGTCCTGGCCACTCTCCCTGAAGTTGCTTGTTCTCTGTCTTTGTAGAGCAGGTTTTGCACTTTGAGCCACAGCTCAACTTCTGTTTTTTCTTCTTGTGTGTTTGTCTCTGTGTGTGTGTGTGTGTGTGTGTGTGTGTGTGTGTGTGTGTGTGTGTAATTTCTAGGATTTGAACTCAGTGCATAGCCACTCGGCCTTAGTATTTTTGTATTTGTGGTCCTCTTTGCAGGCAGGCTCCAATTTTTCTTTAGCCCAAATAGGGAATTCAGGTATTTTTATGGTAGTTAATAGGAGACAACAGTCCATGGGAAACCTAGGGCACTACAGAGAGACTTGAAAGCTGAGGATGGGGGTTTGAAGCCAGCCTGGGCAGGATAGTCCATGAGATTCTTATGGCAAAAAGTAAAACCACCAAGAGGCAGGAAGTTGTGGAGTTCTAGCCATGAGCAAAACACAGCAAATTCAAGCCCAAGACTGGTTCTCTTTAAAACAAAAGTCAGGGCATGGCTACTTTGTCTCAGTTTCTTTTTTACCCCCACAAGTCTAGCAGGCTCTACTACTTGAGTCACAGCTCAACTTCTGACTGTTTGCCCTACTTTCTTTCTCTCCTTTCTCCCTTTCTTCTCTTTCTCTTTTTCAATCGTTCCCTTTTTCTCTCTTACTTTCTTTTTATTTTGCTTTCTCTTTCCTCTTTCTTCCTGTCTCTTTCTTTCTGCCTCTCAATTTCTCTCTCTTTTCTTTATCTCTTTCTATTTATCTCTTTCCTTCTTTACTCTTTGTCCGTGTGTCTCTCTTTCCCTTCCTTCCTTCCTTCCTTAATTCCTTAATTCCTTCCTTCCTTCCTTCCATCCTTCCTTTCCTTCTTCCTTTTTTTCTTTCTTTCTTTCTTCTTTCTCTTTCTTTGTTTCTTTTCTTCTTCTCATCTCTGTCATTCTGGTGGTTGATAGGAGATAAGAGTCCATGAGAAGCCTAGGGCACTTACACATTGACCACAAATCTGAGGATTGCGGTTTGAAGCCAGCCTGGGCAGGAAAGTCCATGAGACTCATCTCAATTAGCCACCAAGAGACAGAGAAATAGAGCCTAGTCTTGAGTAGAACACCACAAGTTCAATCCCACCCCTGGCACACACAACAATGAGTCTCATGGACTTTCCTGCCCAGGCTGGCTTCAAACCGTGATCCTCAGATTTCACCAGCAAGGAGCAGCATAAATTACAAATGTAAGTCTCTATCTTTAAAACTTCAATTTGCTCTTCTTTGCCTTCCTTTACAGTTTTTGTTCTTGAGGTTTTTTATTGTTAGTGCAGTTTTCTGGCTTTTTACTAAGTGCCTAGCCACTCTCCTTGAAGTTTCTCTTTCTCTGTCTGTCTGTCTGTCTCTGTGTGTCTCTGTCTTTCTCTGTTACTCTCTCTTTAGAGCAGACCTCACACCTCGAGCTATAGCTGCACATTTTTTTTGGCCAGTCCTGGAGCTTGAACTCAGGCATGAATAGTGTCCCTTTCTTCTTTTTGCTCATGGCTAGTACTCCTCCACTTGTGCCACAGCACCACTTTGGCTTTTCCTATATATGTGGTGCCGGGGAATTGCACCCAGGGCTTCAGGTATAAGAGGCAAGCACTCTACCACAAGGCCGTATCCCCAGGCCATCAACTGTTGTTTTCTTTTCAATTGTATTGTTCGAAGTTCTAGGGCTTGAACTCAGGCCATAGCCACTTGTCGGTCTTGATTTTTTTTTTTTTTTTGCCAGTCCTGGGGCTTGGACTCAGGGCCTGAGCACTGTCCCTGCCTTCTTGTTTCTATTATGCTCAAGGCTAGCCATCTGCCACTTGAGCCACAGCGCCACTTCTGGCCATTTTCTGTATATGTGGTGCTGGGGAATCGAACCCAGGGTCTCATGTATATGAGTAAGGCACTTGCCACTAGGCCATATCCCTATCCTACTTTGTCTGTCTAAATGTCTGTGTGCGTGTGTGTGTGTGTGTGTTTCCCTCAGGGCTAGCAAGCTCTACTCGTTGACCTCAACTTCTGCCGGGATTATTTTTGTGTGTGTTTGCTTTTGGTGGTTAATAGATGAGTCCCACATGTAATCAAGGGCACTATAGAGAGGCTTGAAATCTGAGGATTGGTATTCGAGGCAAGCCGGAACAGGAAAGTCCATGAGACTCATCTCAATTAACCACCAGTAGACAGAGAGAAGTTTAGCCTAGTCTTGAGTGGAACACCACAAGTTCAATCCCACCCCGGGCACACACAATGAGTCTCATGGACTTTCCTGCCCAGGCTGGCTTCAAACCGGGATCCTCAGATTTCACTTACAAGGAGCCGCTCACATTACAGATGTAAGTCTCTATCTTTAAAACTTCAATTGGCTCTCCTTTGCCTTCCTTTACAGTTTTTGTTCTTGAGGTTTTTTATTGTTAGTGCCGTTTTCTGGCTTTTTACTAAGTGCCTAGCCACTCTCCTTGAAGTTTCTCCTTCTCTGTCTGTCTCTCTCTGTGTATCTCTTGTCTTTCTCTGTTTCTCTCTCTTTAGAGCAGACTTCACACCTTGAGCTATAGCTGCACATTTTTTTTGGCCAGTCCTGGAGCTTGAACTCCGGGCCTGAATAGTGTCCTTATCTTCTTTTTGCTGAAGATTAGTACTCCTTCACTTGTGCCCCAGCACCACTTTGGCTTTTTCTATATATGTGATGCTGGGGAATTGAACCCAGGGCTTCCTGTATAAGAGGCAAGCACTCTACCACTAGGCCATATGCCCAGACCATCAACCAACTATTGTTTTATTTTAATTGTATTATTGGATGTTCTAGGGCTTGAACTCAGGCCATAGCCACTTTGTCTAAATGTATGTGTGCGTGTGTGTGTGTTTCTGTGTGTGTGTGGGGGGTATGTG
>NW_025961110.1:0-43910 GCF_023159225.1 Perognathus longimembris pacificus
GAGCGCTGGCCTAGCATACATGAAGCCCTGGGTTTGATTCCTCAGCACCACATACACAGAATAAAGCCGGAAGTGGCGCTGTGGCTCTAGTGGCAGAGTGCTAGAGTGAGCACAAAGAAGCCAGGGGCAGTGCTCAGGCCCTGAGTCCACCAGGACTGGCGAAGAAAAATGCAAAAGCTGACTTCCTTCTAAGGCTTCATGAAGTGTTCCTGAAACGCACACACAATGTCAGTGGCCCACTAGACAAAAGATTGAGGAAGGAGCACACGGCCGGAGGGCCCACAATACCAAACGGCAGAAATCAGTTCCGGGGCGGAAGGGGTGGCCACAGCCGAGGGCGCGTGCCTAGAAAGGGCAAGGCCCCGAGTTTGAGCCCCTGGAATGGCGGGAATCAAACCACAGGAGAACCACCGGGAACCAGCATGTAAAGTACTGCTCAGTGACTGGCATAGGACGGGGCGTCGGGGAGGAGGGGGTGCCCGAGTGACCACACAGCCGCACACACAGGTCACTCCCAACCACGCCGGGGGCCTGCGCCCCAAGTCACCACCCGAAAGCCAGAAGCCAGGCTGCGGGGGAGGGTGGGTGGGAGGGGGGGACGAGGGGAACCGTGAGCAGAAAGGCTCGACAGGGCCCGGCTTGAGTTCCAGGCCTGTGTACGCACACACGCGCACGCACACACATGCACACGCGCGTCATGGCGGAGGGGGGGTGCTGAGCAGCAAGCAGACCCCCCCAACCGCCAGGGGGCAGCACGGGGCGGCGCCGGCACTGAAGGGAAGGGAGTGGCTCCCCGGCGGCCCGGCCTGTCCCTGCAGACGGCCCGGTACTCCAGCCACCAGCAGGGAGCCCCGCGACCCCAAGCTACCGGCCCTCTACCCCCCACCACCCTCCCCGGCTCCCACCCGAGCCCGGGCCCCGCCCTCCCGATCCTAACCCAAGGACTCTGCAGGGCCCCGCCCACCGCCGGCCCCGCCCACCCAATCCTAACCCAAGGACTCTGCAGGACCCCGCCCACCGCCGGCCCCGCCCTCCCGATCCTAACCCAAGGACTCTGCAGGGCCCCGCCCACCGCCGGCCCCGCCCACCCGATCCTAACCCAAGGACTCTGCAGGGCCCCGCCCACCGCCGGCCCCGCCCTCCCCGATCCTAACCCAAGGACTCTGCAGGGCCCCGCCCACCGCCGGCCCCGCCCACCCAATCCTAACCCAAGGACTGCAGGGCCCCGCCCTCCCGATCCTAACCCAAGGACTCTGCAGGGCCCCGCCCACCGCCGGCCCCGCCCTCCCGATCCTAACCCAAGGACTCTAGGACCCCCGCCCACCGCCGGCCCCGCCCACCCAATCCTAACCCAAGGAGTATGCAGGGCCCTGCCCACCTCATGGCCCCCGCCCACCCAATCCTAACCGACCCCTGCAGAGTCGCCCCACCGCGGGCCCTGCTCACCCAAACCCAACCACAGGGCTGCCAGACAGGCCACGCCCACCGCCTGGCTCACCCAATCCTAACCACAGGGCTGCCTGACAGGCCCCGCCCACCGCCTGGCTCACCCAATCCTCACCACAGGGCTGCGGTGGTTAGGACCGCAGACCCCGCCCACCTCGTGGCCCCGCCCACAGAATCCTAACCTCGGGCCGTCTGCCCGCCCCCGCCCCCGCCCCCGCCCCCCGCCCCTCCCGCCTGCGGTGCCCCGTCCCAGGGCCTCGTGCGCGCTGGCGGCTCGTCGTCCGGCCCCGCGGCCCCACTTTTCCTTTCCGTCGTCTTGCTAGTTTCCCCTTAGCCGGGGTCCCGCCTCCCACCCGCAGTCGCTGGGCTTCCCGGCGCGTGCGGCCTCCTCCGCCACTCGCCGCGGGCGCTGTCCTTGGTGCTGCCCGGCGCGGCTGGCCGCCGAGACCCGCGGGCGGGACGGGGCGGCCGCTAGCCGGGGCTCCTGCCTACCCGCGGGGCTCCAGCGCACCCACCACCGGGGCTCCCGCCCACCACCGGGGCTCACGCCCACCACCGGGGCTCCCGCCCACCCGCGGGGGCCCAGCGCGACACTGTAACAGCCCTCAGCAATGGGGGTGCGATGACTGCCCGCACCCAGTGAGGACCAAGTCCGGCGGCCCCCGCCCCGCCCCCGCCCCGTTCCCCGCCGCCCAGGACGGGTGCGGCGGGTGTGGCCGTTGGCTTACCAGGGCTCCTGCGGGGTCACGGGGGTCACCCAACCCCCCACCCGGCCCGGTCAGGATACCGCGGCCCCTCCCGCCCCGCGAGCCCCCGGCGCGCGCCGTGCGGTTGTGGTTACGGCACCGGGGTCGGAACGGCCGAGGGAACCGTGCAAAGCCGCGCCTCCCCCCCCCCCCAGGCCGAGGGCCGCCCAGGGCGCGGGGGAGGGGGCGCAGCTCCGCCCGCCCCGCCCCGCCCCGCCCGCGGCAGCCCGGGGCCCCCGAGGGGGCGACGGCGGAGGCGGAAGGCGCGGAGACGCCGGGCGGGCCGCGTCTGCGCACAGCCGAGGGGGCCCCGGGGCTGCGGGGTCGCCGAGCCCGAGTGATGCAATCACGCCGGCCCTGCGTCAAAGCGCGGCCGGGGACGCGGCGGCTGCGGTAGAGCCGGGCCCGACCGCGCCTCCCGGGGCCTCCCGAGCGCGCCGCCCGCAGCCGCCCGCGGACACGCCGGGCTCGGCGGCGCCCCCCGAGCACGAAGACCCGCCGGAGGCGCCCCGCCCCCCGCCCGGCCCCCCGCCCCGCCGGCGACTGCCGGCCACGAGCGGCCCCGCGCCCGCCGCGCGCATCCCCGCCGCGCTGACGGCCGCGCCCCCCGCGGGCGCCCCGGGAGCATGAGGCCGGCGGGCGCGCGCGGGCGGCGGCGGCGGCTGGGGGCGGCCCCGGGGCGGCGGCGGGGCCCGGGGGCGCGGCGGGCGGGGCCGGGGCGCGGGGCGCGGCCGGGGCCGGCGGCGCCGGGCGGTGGCGGCCGTGTCGGTGGAGCCGCACCGGCACGAGGGCGTGTTCGTGTACCGCGGGGCGGAGGACGCGCTGGCCACGCGCAACCTGGTGCCCGGGCTGTCGGTGTACGGCGAGCGGCGCGTCACGGTGGGCGAGGGCGGCGCGCGGCTCGAGTACCGCACCTGGAACCCGTTCCGCTCCAAGCTGGCGGCCGCCATCCTGGGCGGCGTGGAGCAGCTCCACATCCGGCCGCGCTCCCGCGTGCTGTACCTGGGCGCCGCCTCGGGCGCCACGGTGTCGCACGTGTCGGACATCGTCGGGCCCGACGGCCTGGTCTACGCCGTGGAGTTCTCGCCCCGCGCCGGCCGCGACCTGCTCAACGTGGCCAAGAAGCGCACCAACATCGTGCCGGTGCTGGAGGACGCGCGCCACCCGCTGCGCTACCGCATGCTGGTGGGCATGGTGGACGTGCTGGTGGCCGACGTGGCGCAGCCCGACCAGGCGCGCATCGCCGCGCTCAACGCGCACGCCTTCCTGCGCGTCGGCGGCCACTTCCTCGTGTCGGTGCGGGCGCCGCGCGCGGGCGCGGGCGCGGCCCAGGCCGCCCTGGCCGCCGAGCTGCGCCGGCTGCAGCAGGAGAACCTGCGGCCGCAGGAGCAGCTGACGCTGGAGCCCTACGAGCGCGAGCACGCCGTGGTGGTGGGCGTCTACCGGCCCCCGCCCAGGGACAAGTAGGGGGGGGGGGCGGGGGGGCGCCCCGCGGCTCTATTAAAGGAGGTTCCTTCCATCCTTCCACGAGGACACGGCCTGGTCTTGCGCCTGGGGCAGCTGGTCTGCCGTTCCCCGCCCCGGGTCACGGAGTCTCCCCACGCCGCAGCCCTGAATGTGGGCAGGAGGGGGACGGGAGGGGTCCGCACCCAGCCCCGCGCGTGGCCGTGGTCCCCTCCGGGTCCACAGATTTCCCCCCCTCCCCCCCTGCACGCTTCCCGGTGGGAAAAGCGGCACCGGCCTAGCCGGAAGCGAGTGGCGGGGCCTGCGGGGGTGCGGTGCGGGGCCTGCGGGCACGGGGCGGGGACCTGGCAGGAGTGCGTGCGGGGTGAGGGACAGTGAGGGGGGGGGCGCACAGACCCGGGGTGGGGTGAGGGCCTGGCGGTTCCCCAGGAGCGCTAGGGGTGCGGTCGGTGGAGGAGCCATGTGTGGGACCCCGGGTCAGGCGCACTCAGCGCGGGGGGGGGGGGGGGGGGGGCGCAGGTTCCTTTCCGCCCGGTGCGAGGATGGACGCGTGGACGCCCGGCCTGGGGGAACGGAGACCGGAGGCTGTGGGCCTGGCCAGGAGGGGCCCCCACCCCCTCCCGCGCACCTGCCACTCACGGCCACCCCGGGCCTGGCCACCCGGGCAACGGGCACTGGTGGGTCTCCTCCCAAGCCGCCTTCTCGCTCTTACTCTGGTTGGCCATTCCTCTCCACCCCAAGGGGCCTCCAGGCCTGCACCAGTCGCAGGGCGGTGCCACAAGCGACCCCGTCTCCGGAGGGGCCACAGGCCGTCTTTATCCGGCTCTCGGGGTTCCTAGGCCCGCACCTCCAGCGTCAGTCATGGTTTCCGGCTCGCCCTCAGTGTGCAGAAACGAAGGCGGTGTGACACCTCAGAGGACGCAGGGGGGAGGTTACCCCGAAATACTAAGCGGCCCTTAAGCACCCAGTTCAGGGCCTGGGGAGTCCAGAAGCCAGCGTCAGCCCCTTGGGTCCCACTCACCCGTTGACATCTCCCGCCCCGGGCCCTGAGTTCAAGCCCCAATACCAGCACATACACGCGAGACCAAGCGCTGCCCTCATGCGCTCCCTCCCCAACGCTTGCATTTCAGCGAAGGACAACTGAACTTCAAAGGCTTGAGCGCGGGATGTGGCAAGTACTCAACGTGCGCGCGCCTGTGCCCCGGTCAGGAGGCCCAAGGGCAAGGGCAGTTCTGGGCAAAAAAGGTGATGAAGACTCCATGTGAGAAGAGCACGCGGGCATGGTGTGGCCGGAAGCGCAAGGCTGGAGGAGACTCACTGAAAACACAGCTCAAGCAACAGGCGAGGAGCATGGCCCGGCGCCAGCCTGCGTGGGGAGCAGAGCCCCGAGTCCACGCCCCAGGCCCTTCCTAGACAAATGCGACCCCAGCGGCACTTGATCTCAGGTATATACAGGCTCTTCCGAGCACATCCAGACGCCTTAGAGAGAGAGATGAGCTCCCTCAGCCAGTGCTCCCCAGACCCCGGCCCTGGCATGAGCACTCCCCCAAACCACCATCACTAGATGGCAAGTGAATGCACAACGGAACCAACTTGAAGGCAGAAAACAATGACAAATTTGGAACTATAATGCTTTTATTACCAGAATGTATCAAACACTGATCTTTCTTATAATTCTGCAATACTGCCTCAGATTCCCAGTTCCACAACACCCAAGAGTAAGTGTGATTCTGTTGCAGTTTTTCAGAATAGAATAAAATCTTTAGCTTTCGTGGTTCAGATCTAATGAGAAGAAACGTGTCTACTTCGGCCTGAGATACACATGGCCACAAAAGGGCACAGAAGTATGAACTCGCCCCAAGCACACTGTCTGAGCAGGCCAGGGACCCCGTTAGACTCCAAAACAAGTAAGCTTCCAATCTGAACATATTAAACATGTTAACGTGTTGATTTAACTCAAAAATCAAAGTAAATAGTCACTTCCCAGGACTCATCCTGAGACTCAGGCCAAGGTCTACCAAGAGTATTTCAAGTAAATCATCATGGCATTTGAGAAGAATCACATCTCCGGGGACGGATCACCCCAACATGCTTTGTTACACAGAGTATGTTACAGAAACTACCATCACCAGTGCTCAGCACTCCTTTGCATTCCCAAAGCCTCAGGAATCGATTGCCTAGATTCTTGCCGATACAGTGAATTTAACACAGCGTAACCAGAGCACACACGAAACAGATCCGAACAATTACAACCAGTTACTTCTCATACATAAAACAGCTCTGAGATTTGAAGATTTGTGCTGGAGTGTGTGGTACTACAATGTTAGCTACATAAAATAAATAGAAGATCTTTCTGTGTTGCATTCAGAGGCAGGACACGGGGAAGGACACACAACTCCTCCACAGCAGCAACACTCCCGGGCCGACCATCCTGACATCTAGAAATCAACAGGAGCACGGCTGCTCTTTTATCCTTTGGTTCCCAGTGGCGGCGGTGCCCGAGTGCCTGCCCGCAGTTCAGCTCCTTGGATGGCATCTTGAGGGCAAGACGTCTGACACGTTAGCTGAAGTTTGGCAGTCCAAGAAGCGCACCAACAGCTCCAAAGTAACCCTGTATGATTTTGAGCAACTGTTAGAGCAGGGCAGCATTTAAATTAGGACAATGTTGGCCACTTTTCATTAAGCACGGATTTATGTGTCACCTGTTATTTGATCGGTAATACTTGGAAAGTGGACACACTATTGGTATTTTATTTATTGTGTGTTGGTCGTGGGGCTTGAACCTGTGGTCTGGTCACTGCCGCTGAGTTCTTTTTTGCTCAAGGCTAGTGTTCTACCACTTTGAGCCACAGCGCCACTTCCAGTTTCTGGGCAGTTAATTGGAGATAAGAGTCTCATAGACTTTCCTACCCAAGCTGGCTTTGAACCGTGATCCCAGACCTCAGCCTTCTGAGTAGTTAGGATTACAGGCATGTGCCATAGCACCTGGCAATATATTTTTTCTAATAGCAATCAACAGTGTATGTCGGATACTGTGGTAGAGTGCTAGCCTTGAGCAAAAAGAACTCAGGGACAGTGCGAGGCCCTGAGTTCAAGACCCATGATGAACAAAATAAATAAAAATGTGGGCTCATTCAGAATGATACACATCCTCTTAGTATACAAAGCTTCCGAGACCACGAAGCAGCTGAGCTGAGTGAGCATCTCTGGATCATAAACCAAGCAACCTCTGGGCTGTGCATGCTGGCTGGCGGCAGGAGCCCAGAGCACAGGCTTGCAAGAGCAAATCAGACTCTGGATGTGAACTTCCGCCAACTCATTTTGATGATTAAAAAAATGACTCAAGTTCACTTAACCCAGAGCATGCCAAGACTATTAATTGTTCACAATAGAAAGTGGATGTGATAAACACCAGAAGTTCACAAATTCCAAATGTTAACGGTGGGTACTTGTGGTGGTAGAAGTCAGGTCGTCATAAAAGTGTTCCATTGCTAAATGACGTATTTTTGTAATCAGCCACATTTACCATTAAATAATTTAACAAAACAGAATATCACCAAGTCTGCTGCAGTCCTGCGTACCTAAAGAGCCGAAAGGCCTCATATTGCTCACCAGAGCCAGGAAATTCTTACTGAATAGGTCTTTTTTTGGCATGACTGGGGTTTGAACCCAGGGAGCTTTGTGCTGGCTTGGTAAGCTCTCAACTACTTGAGCCACACTCCTAAGCTCCTTCTGAGTTCTTTTTCAGGTAGGGTCCTGAGTTCTTGCCAGGGCTGGCCTAGAAATCAGTCTTACCATTTATACCAAACAAAACCCCACATGACGACACCGGGGTACACCACCGGGGCGTGGGGGAGGGGCTGTTCACTGCACACACAGAGAGAGAGACAGCTTTCCGCCCTTGCCCTTTGCCTGGTATGACCCTGAACTGTAATCCTAATCTCTGCCTCCTGAGTAACTGGGATCACAGGCATGAGCTACTGAACCCAGCCTGAAATTCTAAACTGAATGGTGTACTAGGTTAGACTAACTGCCTCTCCCAAATGAAACCAAGGAGAAGGAAACAGATATCCTACTGAAGTAAATTATCTGTGGCAATGGAGGCAAAGCCTGTAATCCCACTACCTGGAACATTCGGGCAGAAGGATAGATGCAAGAACAACCAGGGCTACAACATGTCTCAAGGAAACATAGGTAAAATGTACTTTTACCTTTCTAACACAGGCATGAAGCAATATGTAACATGTACACTTAAAAATAAGTTGTTAAGCAATGAATGAAACGTGTCTGTCATACCTCGTGCTCTAAAAACAATGCTTTCAATTGACCTTTCGACCAATAATCCAGTGCATAGGCCAAGAGCTTCATGGAGAGAGTGTTGACGCGTAAGAAGTTTCCCACAAAGACAACTCTGTTGATTTTCTAAGGGAACAGAGAAAGTGACCTGTAGAGGAATCACCCAGTCCCACAGCATGGGCACCGGCTATGCCCGCTCCATCCCTGGGGCAGAGCCCTGCAGTTCTGTTCGCACACTCGGGCCAGGAGAGGCCTATGGGTGGCAGGGCTGAGGGTGGCCACGGCAGTGGCAATGGCAGGTGTGCCGAGTGGGAACTGGATGGGGAGGCTGTGTGCGTGTGGACGGAGGGGGGGGAGGAGGGGGGGAGACCAGCGCTGGCTTTTCTGTGAGGAGCCTGCTAGTGGAGAGCAGCAGTGCCCATGCTGTTCCTGCCTAGATTCCACACTTGCCAAACCCTCCCCTCCCGGAGCTCATTGCTCCGGTGCCACAGCCCTCCCCCCACCGTCCGCTGCCCCGTCCTCTCAGCCACATCACGTCTCTGCCTGAGGACTGCACTCGCTCTCCCCGCCCCCCGCTTTTGTGGATGCTTTAAAATCTCCATGAACCACTGAGGACTCCTCCGACCACACGTCTCAGCACTTCAACTACTGCGTGTAATTACACAGACGAGGCCTTCCGCACACAAGGTCTTCCCTTCCCACTAGCCACTCCACAGTGCACCACCGTCATTCTCTCCTCTCCCGCTATCCTGTCCATCCTCTCCTTATCCCGTCTAACTCTTTTAAGATCAGCACTTATCATGCTTATCACCAGAATAGTGCCCACGCCAGAGCCGGGTGCGGGGAGGCCTGGGGGACTGCTAACACAGCAGTGGGAAGCGGCCAGAACGCCGGGCGGGCTTGGGGCATTCTTGATATTCAGTCAATGAGCGAATGAACAAATGCAATCGTTCTCCAAGAAGCAAAGCCCCTCGTTGGTTTTATCCGCATGCTTCTCTAGAGCAAGCAGCAGACGCCCCTCCCACGGCATGTGGAGACGCAGTCTCGCTGCCCTCATAGCCCTGTACAATGCTGCTTGATCCACATGCAACAAGGCAGCACTGTAGAGAAGCCGAGGGCAGAGAGAACCTTCCGAGCACGTCCTCCCTCCGCGCCCGCCCCATGGCCAAGGTTTACAAAGCACCAGGAGGTGGAGCCGGTGGCTCAGAGGCCTCTCCACGCATGTCACTGGCTACTTGAATCGGAATCGGCTGCTGCCTGGTGTACAGTCACAATTAATGGCTGGCTCTCAACCCTGCAGGCCTCCAAGGAAAAAGCCCTAGCCTAGAGTTTCCAACAGTGAAGCATTTCTCTTTACCTCGTTAACCGCACACATGCGCGCCACAGAGCCGATGTTATTGGTGATGGTAACTAAGGTGGCTCTTGCCAGGTCCTCCTTACTAACGGCCTCTCGCTTCTCCTTGTAAATCATATTCCCAAAACTGCAGAGGAATGAGACAAAACCGTGTCAAACCCACAACAGCAGCAACGCTTCACCCATGACATCCACAATCTGGGTAGTGTGAGCAGGTCAGGGGCGAGGCACAAAACCACAGATCTATTCCAGGAATAAGCAAAAGTTGTTAAGGAATACCTTGCAAAGAACTCAGGTTAAGTTCAGTCTCACAGAAACGCACACAGTGGGTTGCTACAAAGAAGCAAAGATGACGAAAACATGTATGTTTAAACATGATACAAGACGAGAAAATTAGAAGGCTACTTATTATTTAAGAAATGGAGAAAAACAGTGAAACCCATTTTGACTTATTTGTAAAAAGTCAAAATGTTTTCGAAGACTACCTAAGCTTCAATGTCAACTTGTCACTTAATCACCACACGTGTAACATTTACACAAGCACTGCACAAGGCTCAACATAGTGACGTGAATTTCCTACTTTCCACTAGTCACGTTGAGAGTGAACAACAAGTGCTAACCAGAACAGGAAAAACACACCAAGCAAGAACAAGCTACGTTAGCTTCAGAGGGGAGAAGACACGCTGGAAAAGGAGGGCGTTGGGAAGGCACCAAAGGAACTCTCCCAGAGCAAAATGAACAGGAATGTTACACAGGAAATAAGGGAAGAGAATCCTGGGCAGAAACAAAATGCCAGAGCACAGGGCACACGACATTACAAGTGACAGCACAGGGTTCAAGTGCAGGGCCAGCCCCCGTGGGGAGCGCGAGTTCACTGCCCAGGAGCTGGGAGCACACCACCACCACCACCACCAGTCAACAGTACAACGGAGACAGGACTGACAACAGTACAGCAAAGCAGAAGAACACTCAAGAACAAAGCAGTGTATAAACGTATGTGACAAACATTTTCAAAGTGTTGGCAAGGCACAAAGGAAGCCTTAAACAAGGATATAAATGATGTTTTACAAAAGGAAGATAAAACACCCTAAGCATGTAAGCTTAATTACTAAAAATATAAGCCTTTTCATTTACAGTAGGAAAGAGTATTGTAAATTTCATATGGAAAAAGCACATTAGCACCAGGAAACTGGCTGTTCTAATATGAAGCGAACTTTTACACGTCTATAACCTAAGAGCCAGATATTTGTGTACCAGCAAGGTAGCATGAAAGCTGCCAGGATCTGGCAAGAAGGAAAGTCATCCGCCTTCACTAGAATAAACAAAGCACTACAAGGTGTAGGGCGCCCATCAAAGGAAAAAAAAACCTGGAAATCTCAAGCTAGATAAAGTTGCAAGATAAATGAAAGAGTTATGCCAAATCAAAGATAGAAATTAAAAGAAGACATTGAAGCACTAGGAGAATTCAAGGCTTTACTCCTCTACGTATTTGGAATGTGGAAGACTTACTTACTATGCGTCATTATCCTGAAGCCATAAAGGAAAAGACTGATAAATTCAACTGTGCGACAATCCAACAGAAAAACAGAAAATAAGCAATCACTCACGCAAAGCCCACATTTGTTCTTGGCCTCAGTGCTAGTAGAAATGTTAAGTTCGAGTCTCATTAGCTATGCCGCCTCTCCATCGGATTAGCAGGGAGGTCCGCCCTCAGCTCCTTCACCCCCCACAGTAGTGAGACCCCTACTGGGGACACTGTAGGAACACAGCGAGTGTGACTGCCACATGGGAAGCGGCTTAAGCTACACGGCCACTTTGGAGCACGCACCGCGTGCAGTATAGAAGCACAAAATGTAAAAGTATGCCAGTAACAACATTTTGTTTAGAAAAAATAGTAAGGATATCTACCCTATCTATCTATCTATCTATCTATCTATCTATCTATCTATCTATCTATCTATCTATCTATATTTGCATACAGAAAAGCTGGAAGATTTCAGAATAATATTAGTTTCTTAAACAGGCACACTTGGTTTTTTTTTGTTGTGGCCACTCGTGGGGTTTGAACTTTGGGCCTGGGTGCTGTCCCTGAGCTCTTCAGTTCATGGCTAGTGCTCTATCACTTGAGCCACAGTATCACTTCCAAGAGGGCACACTTGTGATAAACTTGTTAACGTACAGTTAATTTTTACACTATTTCAATGTCTCAAACTCAAAACCATACAGAAAAAATATCACCTGTACAATCCCTGACAAGAACAGAATAAGCAAAGTGAGCAATCGCACAAAGGTTACACTTACCTAGATGCTACAGCCCATCCCGGCAGACCGAATCTTTCATAATCTCCTCCGTAAATGTCCCGGACCAACTTGTCGGCCTGGGTGCTGTCACCTTTGGATGCCATTTCCAGAGCCTCTTCAAAACTTTCACAGCCGGTCAGTAAACTGCACAGGCCCAGAAAGGTGCCCCCGCCGAGGCTAGAGAAAGTGAGGAAGACTTGCTAGGTTGCACTTATACACAACAGTCTTTCTCCAGGGTGAAAGGCGCATCCTTCATTTACCGAAAAAACAATACATAACGTGAAAATACCAACATCGTGAAAGAGGCAAGAGTAACTGTGGAGTGAAACCAAGCGTGTTACATCAAGAATGAACGAGGAAGGGGCTGGGCTTGTGGCTTAGCCACATAAACAGAAAAAGCTGCAAGTGGCGCTGTGGCTCAAGTGGTAGAATGCTAGCCTTGAGCAAAAGCAGCTTAGGGATAATGACCAGGCCCTGAGTTCAAGCACAATGACTGGCAAAAAGAAAAAAAAAAAAGAAGAATGAAGTAGGCTGGGGGCAGCAGGCTCTACCACCTTACATTCTGGTGTGTGCATTGGAAAGGATTGCTAACAGGAAGGGCGTGGCGGCACATGCCTATAATCCCATCACTGTGGGAGGCTCAGGCAAGAGAACAAGTCCCTGGCCTGTGTTACATACTGAGCCCTGTTACTCAAAACACTGGGGTGGGAATGCTAAAAATTTCATACCATCCATCAACAGAAGGAAATCTGTTATTTCAAATGGCTTACAAGAAACAAACGACTTTGTGAAAGGCTTGTTTCCTTTCTAGCATCCTTGTGATGAAATCCATGTGATGTGACAAGCTACTACTGAACTTGACCCAGCCCAGGGTAGGAGGAAACACAGTGAGCGGGCCACAGGGTGAACAGAAATTTACTTTTGACTAAAGTTTTTGTTTTTTTGTTTTTTTGTTTTGGCCAGTCCTGGGGCTTGGACTCAGGGCCTGAGCACTGTCCCTGGCTTCTTTTTGCTCAAGGCTAGCACTCTGCCACTTGAGCCACAGCGCCACTTCTGGCCATTTTCTGTATATGTGGTGCTGGGGAAATCGAACCCAGGGCCTCATGTATATGAGGCAGGCACTCTTGCCACTAGGCCATATCTCCAGCCCTTGACTAAAGTTTTGAAAAGTAATATTCACAACACAAAATAATGCCTCTCCAATCTCTAACCTCAAAAATCTTTGATACCTGGTCCCCCTAAACAATGTTGAATTTAGTTAATAGACTGAGTTCCTATCTTTTAGTAAAGCCATACTTCTGTGGAATTCTTTGGTATAACGTTACAGTGGAGGAAGACTTTTAACCACTACAGTAATAATAAAATACTACACTGAAGTGTCACTCAGCAAGAGTACTAATTTGAAATCGAAAAATCAATCTCATCTGACACATCTCAAAATCTTTCTTCCTTAACAACACAGGAAACTCCACTTCTTAAAAACTGATGAAACTACCCCTTATCAGAGACTCAGTAGGGCTCTCTTTTTATACTGTTCTTGTAAAGGTGTACAGAGGGGTTATAGTTATATGTCAGGTAATGAATACCTTTCTTTTTGAACAGTGTCACCCCTTCCCTCACGTTCCCCCAGTTTTTCTCTCCAGAACCCCCTTCCCCACAAGTAGCACCGTTCATTTTCAACACAGTGTCTTTAGTTTCACTGCTGTATTTGTTCACCCTTTGTCCCACATCTGGACTCCCCTCTTACCACCCCACTCAAAAACCCCAAACTTAACACACAGGACAGAAAGTACAGGAAACAAAATGAGTAATGGAAAAAAGTAGAATAACAAAAGACCTCATTTCCATTTTGAGGGTGTTCATTCAATAAATATCATCTTATATGATCATACGCACAAAGCTGTTGAGACTTTGCGATCCTCTCCTAAGAATACCCCTGAAGAGGGTCTTTTCCTGTGCATATTCTAGGCAGGTATGGCCTGTTTGCAAATATTAATTTTACCCTTCAAGGAAGTTCACACTCAATACATACCATAAGAAATTAACTACAACACCATCCCATACTCTAAGCCCTGGGTTCAATTCCTTAGTCGTTTACAAACAAAAAAAAACGCCAGAAGTGGGCTGGGGATATGGCCTAGTGGCAAGAGTGCTTGTGTCGTATATATGAAGCCCTCGGTTAATTCCCCAGCACCACATATATAGAAAACCGCCAGAAGTGGTGCTGTGGCTCAAGTGGCAGAGTGCTAGCCTTGAGCAAAAAGAAGCCAGGGACAGTGCTCAGGCCCTGAGTCCAAGCCCCAGGACTGGCAAAAAAAAGAAAAAAGAAAAAAAAAAAAAGCCAGAAGTGGCACCGTGGTTCAAGTGGTACAGCACTAACCTTGAGCAAAAGCAACTCAGAGACAGTGCCCGGCCCTGAGTTCAAGCTCAGGTTCAATACTACCTGTAATGTCTTAACTTATCTTTACATTTTTGTTGCTGCACCAATACCTGTCATTTTCTGGTCAATACACATGTTCCTCAGCTCGGGGCACAGTTCAGTGTACAGTACTGGTTTGTGAAGCATGGCTGAGGGCCTTGGTTTGGATCCCTGTACTGCCTGCCTGGAGCAGGCAGGCATGGACACGTGCACACACAAACATACTGTTGGGGATTATTATGGCCTGGGAAAGACTGCCCTTCCACCAGCCTTGGGACAATAGAAGCCCCTCCCACCTTTTGACCTCCACCCCTTGGGAGGTGAACACGTGCGTGCCACCATGATGGGGTTGTCCCGCCCACAAAGGGAAGTTTCGTGATGTCACTTGATGAACGTGACCCCTAGCCTATGACTGACCCTTTGGCCAGCCCCCTTTCCTTCCCGCCATTACTTCTATATAAGTGCCCTTCCATATTAAAGTCTTTGAGACGCATTCCACCACCGCAGCGTGTCCCTGATGCCTTCCTTTCGCCTCCGCCCTCGGTAACATGTGGGGGGAACTGGGGGGAGGGGAAGCTTCAGCAACCCGTCCTCTACTTAGCGTTTGCCCAGGTGAGCACGCCTTTGGCCTTCCGCTGGCGGAGGGCCAGGCTGGGTGCTCTTTCATAGAGTTTGTGGTTACCATTCTCCCCGTGGGGGGGAGAAAGGGGGTGTCCAGAACCCCAACATAAATGGCGCCCGAACGGGGACCGAATTGTACGGCCGAGAAGTTCGGGGTACAGTATCCCCACAGATTTTGCTAAGTAGGGTTTTAGAGGAGGGTCCTGCCCATCCAGATGGGGCAGAAGCATGGAGACAAGACAGGCTCGCGGGACGCGGCGCCAGAGAGTTGCCCCGCCGTGGCGATTTGGCGCCGGGCGGCGGAGGGAGCGGGGCGCGCTTCCCGCGGAAACATGTCAGTGGAGCAGTGGGGCCGGAGCAAGAGGAATGCGACCCCGGGCTGGGGTCGGTTAGTTCTGCTCTGCGCGCCCCGGGCCAGACGGCCGTCCCGGCACCCGCAGCGGCGCTTGAGAAGCAGTGGGTGGCCGAGCGCCGGAGCGGTTTGGCTTGCGCGGGCTGAGCTGAGTACACTGGGCTCTGCGCGGCCCGGGTTCGCGAGCTGCGTGCGCTGGGGCCCGCGTGGCACCAGGCGTCTTTTGCGGTAACATTTCGGCGGCCGAGCACGGCGTGGCGGAAGCGCGGTTCCGCCATGTGGGAAGCTGTGGCATGGCGGCGGCAGAGCGTTGGGGATGGCTGCTGCTTTGGCCAGACTTGTATTTACAATGGCTGGGCTGGAGCCAGTGCGGCCCCAGCCCGCGGATGGATTAAAAAAAAAAAAAAAAAAAAAGCGTGGCGTGCAGTTTAGACCATGGGATGGTGTCCCAGTTGGGGTGCGTGGGCTGCTGCAGCCCGGCAAACTGCTTTATGCCCGCCGATGGTCGTTAAGCTCAGAAATTCGGGTGAGTTGGTTGAATCCTGATTTCTCTGACTTAACACACACGTGGAGCACAATGGGGCGCGCCATATTGGAGGCGGGGCCCCACCCATTCCCCCCAGGTGAGGGGCGTGCCCAGGCTCGCCTGGGCTGGCCGATTGCGCTGCAGCTGAGAGAGGCAAGCACCCCGCTGTGCTTGCCTGCACTTTTCTCTCTGTGTCAGCTGCAGACGGGGTTGGAGACAGGAAAGCCTCAAATTATAAACTAAAATGGAATATTGAAAGGAAAACAAAGAGTTTTGATACAGCAATAGGTAATTTGATTGAACTTCCATGTTTACCAGTTCAAAGATATAAAATCAACTGGAGTTTTCTAGATGGATAAAAGGGTTTGCTTGTCCACTGTGATTTAAAAATTGTCATGTTGGGAGTGTGTAATTAACAGGTTTCCCTTTTGTTTTTTATTCAACCACGTGGTTCTATTATGGGCAAATTAATATCATTTGCCGCTGGAATTCCAGAAAATTTAAATGGCCAATCAAAGCAATTTTAAAGAGCGCTCAGGTATTTTTGTGTGTGTGTGTGTGTGCGCGCGCGCACGCGTGTGGTTGTTGGTAAGATTTAAAAGCATAACAATAGGTTTCCATCCCGGTGTTCGATGGAGATAAAGGTGCCTATAAAAATTTCCATAAGGTTCAAATATGCAACATGTGGTAAAAGCTCACCAGTATGTTATTTTATATTCAGTGTGTT
This sequence comes from Perognathus longimembris pacificus, assembly GCF_023159225.1. NCBI lineage: Eukaryota > Metazoa > Chordata > Mammalia > Rodentia > Heteromyidae > Perognathus > Perognathus longimembris. The sequence continues at coordinate 16,253 of NW_025961110.1, forward strand.
TCCATAAGGTTCAAATATGCAACATGTAGTAAAAGCACAATGGTATGAAATCAGCATGTTATTTTATACTCAGTGTGTTAAAAGTTAAGTGTGCATGTAGCCTTAACAACTCTTTGGCATAAATTAAGATTTTACCTTCCCATTTTCTCTCCTGTGTTCTCATAAACTCTCAAGATCAAGAAATTGAGATTGCTTCATACAAATGTGACTATTAACCTCAACTTTCCTGACCCAGGATTAATATACTGCTTTATAGGATACAGGTGGACAGATGTTCTAGCCGCATGGACGGTCGCAGCTCCTGGATAGGAAGATGCCACCACATTCTGTTCCCAAACTGCCTTGTTTCACTACTAATGATTCTTTGCTCTCTCTCCCATTGGAAGCTGCTCGAATGATTTATGAGCCTTGAGTAGGATGTGAATAGTTCCATCTTAACAGTTACTCCAGGTTAAATCACCATAGTTATGTTAGTGGTCACAGCTAGCCAGGTAAAATTTTGGGATTAAAAAAGTCTTAAAATTTTGTGATTAAGAAAGTCTTTTCACCCTGCTTACACCAGAAGGGCTTCGATATACCAGAGCCAGAAGTGCTGAAAAATTTTGAACACCCTAACCAATCTATATAGAAATTTTGCAGGCAACCCAGAGCAAGATGTGAGCAAGAGATACCACTACAGCTTTGCCTCGAGTTCCCCATCGCATGGCATGGAACTTGCCAAATGGGGATGAGGGACGCAGCCACTTCCGAGACTGAGGATTCCACAATGCTTTAACCCTTTGCCCTTGGTTGTCATTTATCTGTGTTCTCTTTCACTTGCCAGTGGGATTCAATGGCGTGATTCAAGTTGATGGCATGTAAATCTCATGTTTTCTAAGTGTTATAGCCAAACCTTCACAAGCAGTTTTTGGTCAGTTCTCAACGGGTTACAAATGGATTATCTCTGTGTTTTTTCCTTGTTGCTCAATTGGGAATAAAAAGGGCTTGTAGGACTATGACTCCCTGGATAGTTCAAAGCCAGCCCGGGCAAAAGGAAAAATTTCTCCAAAATCCCACCTCCCAGTTAAACAGCAAAGAGCCAGATTGAGAGCTCAACCACAGAGAGCGAGCAAAAGGCTGAAGCAGCACCGTGACTCAAGTGGTAGAGCACTAGCCTTGAGCGAAAGTGCTCATGGACAGTGCTCAGGCCCCGAGTTCAAACGCGGATGGGAAAATGCAATTCCAGCCACAAACGTTAAAATTCCTGGGACTTAGCCAGTCCAGGAGACGGAAAGGTGGAGTGGAGTGAGAGGAGAATGGTGCCATATTATCCTAAAGGGAGATGCCTTGTTTCACCCTTTCAAAATGGATCAGAGCCGGGAAATCGAGAGAGATAATTCCTGTCCATTTTCTTCTTTTTTGCCAGTTGTATACAGGTGTATATATATATTTATTTATTTTGCCTCTGACTGGCTATGCCAAACCAGTTTTCTATCATTAACCACTTCTTTCAGTCGTTTCTCCTTACTCGTTCACTTTACAATTGGGTTTATGCTCCAAAAGGGAACTGTTCCTGGCTTATGCCCAGGGTGTGTTCTATGCCATTCATGCCAACCAGCTCTGAGAACTTGTCGATACTTTGCCTGACCTTTTCAAAAGTGTCTTTTGACAGAATAACATCTCTTGCTGAGATCACCAATGGGGAATTTGCCGTTCACAGTCGTCACCCTAACACAGGCCTGAACCCTGGAGGCACCAACCTTGGAAACTTCTGGGTATGCCCAAAGACTCAGGGGGGGCTAGAGAAAACCATAGCACTCTCTGGCCCTAGTGACCATACTCATGGTAATGATGGGGACTTTTTGCCAGCTACACCGGACTGCCAGGCTGACCAGGGGCCCTTGATTTACGTCGCCCCCTTGACAGCAGGAAGTAGCTACAGAAGACGAGACCTCCATCCATACTCCCTGCCTGGTGGCCGCCGGTGTCATAATTTAAAAAAAAACAAAAAAAACAAAAGGGGGAGGTATTCCCCAGGATTAATTAAGGATTCCCTAGGATTAATTAAGGATTAGTTATGCTTATGTTAATTATCCAGAAATTTTAAATCATCCCGAATCAGTGTGGGATGGAGTACAGTATATGTGTTTTTCCAGATTGGAAAATTAAACCCAGAGCACCCACTCTGGAGAAATGTTTTCTTGTTTTCTCCAGGAAAAGGAGGACCATGTTGGACTTCTGCTCTCCCATGAAAATATGGAAAGTAGGACTGCCTACGGTAGGAGGCAACCAAGCTTCCTTTCCTTGTTTGCTTTCTAGATTCCTTCTTGAGCATCTCATGGCTCAATGTTTTGCTGTGGCAATACTGCCTACAGCGTCACACAAAGAAACCAAAGGAATTTTGCACCATGCTTCTTCCTTTCCTCTCCCCCTGCTGCTAGACTTGGGGAGTCCCGTTGGAAAGAAAATAGAAGCTGAGGGTATTGACACTCAACCCCAATGTTTTATGATAGAAATGTTTAAAAGGGTAAATGCAAAGGTTTAACACCTTGGCTTCAATGTTTATATAAAAGAATGTTTCACTAATCACTTATGTTTGAGTTATCAGCTACTGTGAACTGCCGGGAATGCCAGAGTTTCAGCTTCTACCTCACCAACAAAAGAGGGCTGCTGTCTGCACCTTCCTGCACTTGGCAGAAACCAGTTGAGGATTCTGACTTCTGGACATAGCCAGATGGATGGACCCTTACCTACCCCTCACCCCAGTTTTGTGGAAGGGGCCCCACAGATCTTATGTCAGCATTTGCCTTATGCCCACACATGCCATGTGTTTACAGCATCCCCTGCTTATTGAAAAAAAACAAAAGGGGGAGATGTTGGGGATTATTATGGCCTGGGAAAGACTGCCCTTCCACCAGCCTTGGGACAATAGAAGCCCCTCCCACCTTTTGACCTCCACCCCTTGGGAGGTGAACACGTGCGTGCCACCATGATGGGGTTGTCCCGCCCACAAAGGGAAGTTTCGTGATGTCACTTGATGAACGTGACCCCTAGCCTATGACTGACCCTTTGGCCAGCCCCCTTTCCTTCCCGCCATTACTTCTATATAAGTGCCCTTCCATATTAAAGTCTTTGAGACGCATTCCACCACCGCAGCGTGTCCCTGATGCCTTCCTTTCGCCTCCGCCCTCGGTAACATGTGGGGGGAACTGGGGGGAGGGGAAGCTTCAGCAACCCGTCCTCTACTTAGCGTTTGCCCAGGTGAGCACGCCTTTGGCCTTCCGCTGGCGGAGGGCCAGGCTGGGTGCTCTTTCATAGAGTTTGTGGTTACCATTCTCCCCGTGGGGGGGAGAAAGGGGGTGTCCAGAACCCCAACACATACCATCTCACAAATTCTGCCTACCTACATCATAAAAGCTGCAACAAAACCAAGGGGTGACTACTGACCTGGTCCCTGTCACACGCTTGTAGTTGTCTTTGGAATGGACCGCAAGAATACTGACTCCTGAGCCAATGTTCACCACCAGCAGGGGGTAAGGGTCATCCAGGTTAAAAGGCATCTTTTGGCATCGCTCAGGTTCAGAGGCATTGGCAAAATAATAGCACTCTGCTTGCCCATTGAAACTGACAGAATCTATGTACAGCAGGCCCTTTACAAGGCAGTCAAGTTCATCCAGTTTGTGTAGATGGAGGTTTCCAATCTGTAAGACAATCAAAGAATAAAACTGTGATCCATTCAATCTTGCCTCAACTTCCAGGCACCTGACAAAATTTCAGTATCATCGGTGACAGGTTGCATTTTCCTGGTTAGTGCCTGATTTCTCAGAGCTTGCCAGCCTCGAGGCTGGGAAGTGTGGTTTTCACCCAGGCAGGGGCCCCACTGACATCCTGTGGCAAGAAGCTGGATGCCACTCACCTGCCCAAGTGGGACAGCACCTCTGTGCCACGGCTGCCCTGTGAGACACTGCTGCAGGGGCAGTAGGAAAGAAGCGTTATCTGGGCGTAACTAAGCATGAATTTACCTGCCAACACATGCAGGAACATCAGGCATTCCGCAACGGCTTTAGCATATATAGTGGACTTGGTAGAACTTACCTCTTCAGTGGAAACACTGTGCCCTTGGTTCAGAGAGGTTTGGGTATTACTACCAGGATTTGAACTCTACACAAGTGTCTCTACCCCTCGAGCTATGTCACTAGCTGGTTTTCCTCGGGTCTGGCCAGGCCCAGACCACATTCCTATACTTTTGCACAGTTCAGATTACAGGTGTGGCTTGTTTAGATGGGGTCTTCTTAGGTTGGTCTTGAACCTTGTTCCTCATGATCTCTACTTTCTGAGTAGCTCAGACGACAGGCTTTAGCTGTTTGTGGAGTTTTACCAAGTCCTGTTCAGCATAGTAGAAAAATCATATCACTGATTCTCTCATCAAATAACCTGGCATTTATAGCTTTGGCATCCAAAATTCCTCAAGATTAATCTTGAATACCAATGATAAATTAATACCAAGCTAGATGCTCACATATACGTGCAAGCATTTGGCTAATTCCATGTCTTGTATTTTAACTACACAAAAGCACCTATGAACAATGCCTTTGCATTGCAGTTTGGGTACCTGTATCAAACTATAAATTCATTTTAGGTTAGGAAAGAGCATATTAAAACATATTTTACTTTTACCTAGTACTATGGGCTTTAAATTATCATACTCTTATCCCTAGCTACTCAAGAAGCTGAGATCTGAGCGCTATGGTTCAAAGCCAGCCCAAGCAGGTAAATCTGCCCTTCTTATCACCAGTTAATCACCAAAAAGCCAGAAGTGGAGCTGTCATTCAATTGACAGAGTACTAGATGGTGTTTTTGTGTTTGTTGCCAGTCCTGGGGCTTGGACTTGGGGCCTGAGCACTGTCCCTGGCTTCTTTTTGCTCAAGGCTAGCACTCTACCACTTGAGCCACAGAGCCACTTCTGGTCTTTTCTATATATGTGGCGCTGAGGAATCGAACCCAGGGCTTCATGTATACAAGGGAAGTACTCTTGCCTCTAAGCCATATTCCCAGCCCCAGAGTACTAGTCTTGAGCAAAAAACAAAAAACAAAACAACAACAACAACAAAAAACTCAGGGAAAGCACTCAGGCCCCAGGATTGGCATGTGTGCATACACATGCTCACACACAAAAGCTGGGGTGTGGCTCAAGTGACAGAGTACTTGCTAAACAAGTATGCTGAGCCCCACTATCATAAGTTAAAAAACAAAGCAAATAAAAATATATTTAAAATGCCCCAGTTGCCAATTTGTGTAATGCATGTTCAAATGACACCAACTGAAATCAAATCAATTATTTTCCACCAAAAGAAAAACAAATTGAGCTGGAAATATCGCTTGCCCACATGCATGAAACCCTGGGTTCGATTCTTCAAGTGTCAACATAAACAGAAAAAGCTAGAAGTGGCACTGTGGCTCAAGTTGTAGAGTACTAGCCTTGAGCAAAAAGAAGCTCACGGACAGTGCCCAGGCACCAAGTTCAAGCCCTAGGACTGGCAAAAAACAAAAAACTGTAGATGCCAGTTAGCTGCGTCTGAGTATCAAGTAGAAAAGATTGAGCCATTACTTGAATGTATGTGTAGTTTGACTTCTTCTGTAAATGCTCAACCCATACTATAAAATACCTCAAAACTCATTTAGTTATTTTCTTGAACAATGACATTGCCAGTCAGTTCCTAGACACTATTCTTTACATTTTTTTTTAACACTTTTGTGGTAGTAGCCGTACTGTTTCCTAAAAAAGAAATCCTCAACTAAATGACTTGTTGGGTTCGGGGATGTCTTCACCTGTCAATCTTACCAGTAAAGCCCACCATTATAAAAAACAAAAACAAAAAAGTAAAACCATGGCTGGGAATATGGCCTAGTGGTAAAGTGCTCACCTTGTATACATGAAGCCTGGGTTCCATTCCTCAGCACCACATACATAGAAAAAGCCAGAAATGGCACTGTGGCTAAAGTGGTAGAGTGCTAGCCTTGAGGAAAAAAAAAAAAGCCAGGGACAGTGCAGGCCTGAGTCCAAGCCCCAGGACTGGCAAAAAAAAACAACAAAAAAAGTAAAACCAAATTTTAGTTGTCGGGGCTGGGAATATGGCCTAGTGGCAAGAGCACTTGTCTCGTATACATGAAGCCCTGGGTTCGATTCCCCAGCACCACATATACAGAAAATGGCCAGAGGTGGCGCTGTGGCTCATGTGGCAGAGTGCTAGCCTTGAGCAAAAAGAAGCCAGGGACAGTGCTCAGGCCCTGAGTCCAAGGTCCAGGACTGGCAAACAAACAAATTTTAGTTGTCCCAAATGCCAATTCTGAACTTATTCTGGAAAGAGAATGGCAGCTTTGCTCCTAAAACACCTATGAGCACTCGACCGCTGTTTTGTCAGATCACTCCAAGACAGGAGCTTTTTTGTACTAGGCAAGTGGGTTTGGGAAGATGGCCCGGGAGGGCTGGCTGTGGGAGCAGAACCTGCATGTGTGTGCAGGGCCACTTACATCAGGCATGGCCGCTGCAGCTCCCTCCGCAGCTTCAGCACCTCCCAAACTCACCAGGTTTTACCACATACCATGGACACCACCACACCCAAACCTAGTCATACACCCACACTTCCTTCATGGGACCCAGGCTCCCAGTTCAAAACTAAACACAGCAAGCCTCAAGGGTTAGTTTCCAAGTCACAGATACCTACTGTGCGAAAATCTTTTTCAAACTTGTAAGCACCACCTCCGGTAGCACATAGCACCGTGTGTAACGTGGAGAAGTTTTTATCTCTTCCCATTTGGATAAAGGTAGGCAGGTCCTGGGTTGGAAATCGGATAAAGTGCAAGTTCCCCCTTCGCCCAAACAGAGTCAAGTCCTTCAGTTCAAGGTGCACATCCCGGACGCCAGTGGACCCATAGGCCACGTTAGAGGTCAGGTATTTCCGAATACTTTTCAAGCTCTCTACCTCCTCTTGCTCTTCCTCTGCAGTGATGTCAACGGGTTCAAAATACGAGAGCTTCACTAGAGTCCCCCCGATGTCCATGCCAAACCATGGGAAAGCTGCAAATGTGAGAAACACGTGCATATTAGAAACTAATTAGCCACCCTGAACTAGGCATTCAGTCACCAACAGTTATTAGGTAAAGCACACCTTCCATGTGTAACTTGGGTTTTCCTTCAGCTTTGTGCATTTTCTAAAAAACAGGACACACAGGGATGGCTCAGAGCCTTTCAATTCATGGTCTAGATGTGTTTGTCTTGTTTTTTTTTTGGTGGTGGTCCTGGGGCTTGAACTCAGGGCCTAGGCACTGTTCCTGAGGTTTTCTTGCTCAAGGCTAGCACTTTACCACTTGAGCCAGAGCATCACTTCTAGCTTTTTCTGCTTACACGGTACTGAGGAATTGAATCCAGGGCTTCATGCATGCTAGGCAAGCATTCTGCCACTGAGCCACATTCCCAGCTGATAGATATGTTTTACTTATAATGGGAAGAATTTGAGGCAGCAACTAAGATATCACCTGGGGCTTGGAACATCTGTTTCTATGTTTTGTTTTGTGCCAGTCTTGGGCCTTGGACTCAGGACCTGAGCACTGTCCCTGGCTTCCTTTTTGCTCAAGGCTAGCACTCTGCCATTTGAGCCACAGCACCACTTCTGGCTGTTTTCTGTATATGTGGTGCTGGGGAATTGAACCCAGGGCTTCATGTATACGACACATGCACTCTTGCCACTAGGCCATATTCCCCAGCCTCTGTTTCTATGTTTTAATATGATTAGATTGTCCTGCAATCCATCTAGTAGCCCACGGGAGAAGTACCTCCTTAAGACGTCTTTTTGCTCTCTCGGTGCTGGTTTCTCTGGCACCTCTGGTTAATTATGGCGGAGGTGTGGCTTGTCCTGGACAAGCACGTTTGGGCTGCACAGCCCTTTAGGCGTGCAACCTGCCGCTTGGTGAGCTGGGCTGTGTGTGTGACTCTGGAGAATCCATTAAGCTCCCTGGATAGTACTTTCAGCTCCCTTCAGGGAATAATTATTGAATATCTCTTCTCCATCAGGGAACCAAAACGTAAAATGAGTAAAGCTCCTTCCCTCAAGGAGTTGACTGCAGCAGGGGAATATAAACATGAGAGCACAAGGAGACAGAACAGATCGAATGCAGTGTGGGCCAACAGATAAGTGCTGCATCTAGGCTCTGTTTGAATGCAAGCAATCCTAAACACATCAGAAGGTGAAGACCCACGGCTGATGTAATCAGAGAATGGAATTCCTTTTACAGATACTTTAATATTCTCAGCAAGAGAGCTGCAGACTAGCTGCCTTGGCGGCAGACTGCAGGACAAGAGGAGCTCATGATGTCAAGTACGGCTGTGGCACCCTCAATCTGCAGAAGACAAAAGCTTTCCTAATGCCTGGGCCCTTACTCCAGAAACAATAACCTCTACAAGTGCGCCTTCTGTTATATTAACCGCTAAGGTAGAGGCTCAGAAATAATTTCATACTTAAATAGGGCACTGTTGTGACACAAGTGGTAGAGCATCTGGCTGAGCAAGTGTGGGGTCCAGAGTTCAAACCCCAGTACTGCTGAAATAATAATACTTAAGCCACATGGGTTCTAGAATGCCTTGCAACAAAATACACTTAACAGTTTTGTTGTCAAGGAAGAAAGTAATGTTTTCGGGGAACAGTCTATACTTCTATTTTTATTCCTTCTTTACTACTTGATATGTGTATACCATTAGAAAATAGGAAACGTGACGAAAAACGAGCCTACATATGTTTTAGAATGCACACGTTTACTAATTAGCTGTGATTTTGAATGTGCAGGAGGAATAATTCTCACTGTTTTTCTGAAGAACTTGAATTTTTTTTCGGAGAGGACTTTACTTTCACGCCTGGATGCTGACCCTCCTTACAAATGACCAGTGGTAAGAAAGAAGCAGAAGAAACGGATTTTTTTTTCAAGTTTTGTGGAGTGGCTAGCTATGAAAGCCATCCTGAAAGTGATGGTGATCACTTACAAAAACCATTGACCGATAGAGTCCTGAGTGAATTCTTCAGTTTATTTATGAAATCTAGAGTTTCTGCTGTAAGAGTCTGATGTGTTTCCTGGCGCTTACCCTTCACTCTCTTCAAATAGCATTTAGTAGCAAGAAACAACACCAACATTGAGGAGAATGGACACCGACACCAAGAATGTTTACTTGGATAAGCACACTTAAAAGAGATTCCTTTAGAACCGTCTCAAGTCTATTGAGGATACATGTAATTAGGGACTTTCTGATGAGCAAGAGATATAAAACCAATGAATCCTCTGACACTTCCTAACCAAGATGAATTGTTTGACCTACACTCTATTCTAGATTTTGTGGGGTAGGTGGAAATCACTTGCCACATAAAGTACATCTTGGCACGGGAAATTTTCTACAAGGTGACATTAAGCTAAAGACTTTTATTTTCCAAACTTCAATATTGGGGATGAACCCAGGGCCTTGGGCATGGTTCTCAATAATCCTTATAAATAAATAAAAACCGTGGCATTTTGAAGTACACTAATATCTACCTTCACTCCTTAGTTTTGGGTAAAGTTTTATTAGTAAATCACTTGTTGTGACTGGAAGTTGTTAGAAACCATTACCTCCAAAAGCACCTAATTATCTACTAGAGGTGATCATCTTTTACATGACAGATAAACTTACAAACAAGTCGATCAAATTACATAGAAGCAAACTATACATTAATGCTATATATACAATTAGCAGTGCTTAACACAAACTAAGTTCCTCAATACCTGGCTCACCAAAGCACAGATACCAAGCCTGCATTACATCACAGGTAACTATATCTCATCATCTTTTACTATCACTTTGTTAATCCTGTTCCACTGTCATGCAGGTAAGCACAACACAAGCTGAAAACCTGAAGAAGTTGTGTCAGTCAAGGTAAAGGGTTGAGTTAACACATACTTCGAAGGCTAGGCTTTTGGTTATACAAATTGAATGATCAAAGCAACTCCCTATGAAACTTTCCGGTTAATATCTACATGTGCTTTATGATCTGGTAAAATACGTGCAGTGTATCTAGGAGTAATGTTGGAAGCCCAAGGCAAGTACTTAACCAGAAAGATTTACAGTCACCTCTAGTTTGGCTAGATCAGTTGAAGAATGCTGTGCACATAAGGACCCTACAGGCACTAGGTGCCAAACAATTGTTCAACTATTTTAAAAAGACAGATTGTGTTTTTAAATAGTTCATTAAAAAAAAAACAACCCACAAGGGGCTGGTGGTGTGGCTCAGTTGGCACATCACTAGCCAATGAGTGAAAGCTGCGGGTACCAAGTTCCAGCCACAGTCTCAGACCTAAAACAAACAAAAAAAACCCAGAGTGAAGTGTGTCTTTAGCTAACTCAAATGGACTTTTAAAAAGTCGAGCAACATTTTCCAGTTGTATTTCCAGAGCGGACTATCTCCTTTCCCAACACAGGAGGAGACAATCTGTATTTCTTACAATGGAGAATTAGCAGACCTTTAAGCTGGGAACCTTTGGTCTTCTAAAGTCACATTAACTGACCAGCGCTTCTGCACGCTTTAATGGCAACCTTTGTTCGAGGCGCTCAAGACTGTGCTCACATCGGGCTATTATTTTACCCGAACCTAAGCATTCAGGCCACCATGCAGACAGCAAAAACAACTCCCAGCATGCTTGAGCGAGAACGTGGGTACGTCGCGAACACTTCTCACCCAGTGGGAGCCCCAGGCAAACGGGAGAAAGCCGTGTGCCTCGCGGGAGCTGTTGCAGGGCTCGAGTTCACTCCACCCGGCAGGTGTGGATGGAGGCCGAGGAGGGGCGAGGCGAGCGGCCCCGCCCGCCGCTGGGGTTGAACTCCGGGAACTCACCGGTGGCTGTTCACTCACAGATAAGGCCGGCCGGCCGGGGGGCGCCAGGCCCGGGCGTCCCCGGGGTCGCCCTCCGTCTCCAGCGCGGCCCTTCCCGGCGTGCGGGGGCCCGCGGGGCCTCTCGGCACGGGGGCGGGGAGGGCGGCCCGCACGGCGACCCACGACGGGCGCGGGGATCCGCTCCGCGCGCCCCGCGGCCCCGGGCCCCTCGCGGTGGGCGCCGCCCGTCGCCCGGCTTCCATTTCGGACGCGTCCCGGAACCGGCCGCGGCGGCGGGACGTCTCCGCGGGGCCCGCTCGGGCTCCCCGGGCCCGGCCGCCCCCGGCTCCCGGCCCCCGGCCCGACTCCGCGGCGCGAGCGCGGCGCCCGCCCCGGCCGGCCCCCTCCCGTCCCGGCGGCCCCGCCGCAGCCCCAGCGCGCCTGCGCGCGGGCCCCGCGACCTCCGACCTCCGCCCCCCGCCCCGCGCCCCGCCGCCCCGCGCCGCGCCCCGGTCCTCACAGGGCTTCTTGGCATCCTTGATCTTCATGGCGGCGGCCGGAGCGGCGGGAGGCTGCCTCGGGGCCGGGCTCCGGGCGGACTGCAGGCGGACGGGGCCGCGCGGCGAGGCCCGGCCGGTTCCTCCCCTCAGCCCGGGCGGGGCGGGCCCAGGGCGGGGCGGCGGCGCCTGAGGCGACGCCCGGCCCGGGGGGGGGGCGGCCGGGACCGAGCGAGCTGGGGAAGGCCGCCGGCCTCGCCGCTCCGGGGCCCCCCCGCAGCTGCTCCGAACAAAAGGCCCCGGTGCCCCGAGCCGCCGCCGCCGCCGCCGCCGCCGCACTGAGGAGTCGCCCGCCCGGGCCGCGCGCTCACGTGACGCGAGCCCCCTCCAGGCCCGCTCCTCGAGGCGGCTGCTGGGAGTTGTAGTTTACCTCGTCCGGAGACGCCACTCTTTGGCTACAGCTGCGCGTACAGACTACAAAGCCCAGGTTGCACCGCGGCCCTCTTCTCTCAGTCCCCGCCCCCTACCCCCCCGCAGCTTCCGAGATCGCCCCAGAGTGGTCCCAGAAGGAAGTGGGCGGGGCTTTAGTCACGCCAGCGCCCAGGCCGCCAATGGCGGCTGGTGGGGGCGTGGCGGGGGCGTGGCGGGGGCGTGGCGGGCCGGCCCGGGGCCGCGGCGGGCCCGGGAGGGCGGGCTGCCCGCGGGGCTGGCGGGCGGGTCGCCGCCGCCGCTGCCCTCGGGGGCCCCGGGCTTCCGGGGGAAGCTGGCATTCGCGCCACCGAGAGCCCGGAGCTCAGGGTTGTGAGTTCCCGAGACGCCGCCAGTGCTGGGCTTGACGTGATGACGATAATGATAATAACAATAATAAATAATGGAGATGATGATGGTAACCGTCATCATGACAATGATGAAGGTGATGAAGGCGCCGCGCGGCAGCGCCCGTGCGGACAGCAGCCCGGTGCTCGCCGCGCTGTGCCCTGCCCTAGCCAGCCACTGCGCCCCCGCCCCGGCCGCCGCTCAGTGGGCCGCGGGTTCCGTGGGAGCGCTTGCCAGCCTGGTCCCCGGATGAGGGGGAAACCGAGGAAGGCTAGGTGCCCCAGCCCCACAGCCAAGCGAGGACCCCCCTCCGCGCGCCCCAGAACGGGAAGGGGTGCCCCCCCCGGGGACTTGGGGCACTCTGCCCAAGCCAGGAATTCAGAGACTTGGACACCAGATGGCCGGGGGGCCAGGGGGGCCGGGGGGGGGCCAGCTTGCTGTTGTGCCTTCCAGCGCCTTGCAGGGGAGGGTCCCCTGCGGTGGCCCATCGCCTTTTGCCCGCCAAAAGCCAAGGATATTCCTGGACATACAACATAATACAGGCAGACGACCTGGGGCACCGGAGGGGAGGCATACGTGTCTGCCCCATGACCGTTCCAAAGGGTGTGTGTGTGTGTGTGTGTGTGTGTGTGAACTTTGGGCCAGGGGCTGCCCCCCAGCTCTTGTGCCCAAGGCACACTTCACTTCTCCCACCAGAAGGCCCCTCCGGGGCTCTTATCTTTACAATGCCCAGAGTAAACTTTCTCCCATATAGTTCCAAGCCTGACACTCCCGGCTCTGAAATCTTTGCAAGATGTCTGTTAATCTTTGGACAAAGTCCCAACCCTTTAGCTTGTTTTGCAAGAGGCTTTATGACCTGGCTTCAAACCCTCTAATTGCTTTGAATTGCTTAAAAAAAAAATAAAAGCAAACTGTTGTCCTGGGTGTGCTCTGCTAGGCCCTGCGGGGGCTGGATCTCAGCCTTCCTGACTCTGGCTCATTCCACGGCCCACACTGGCCAGCTTGCTCCCCAACATGCCTCAGGCCTTATGCACCTGCTTGTCCTTCTGCTCCCAACACTCAGCCCTGAGTTCTTTTGCCAGGCTCCTCAAACTTCCCAAGTCAACTTCGTTAAAAACAGCCTTCCTTGGACTGGGAATGTGGCTTAGCAGTAGAGTGCTCATCTAACATGAAGCCCTGGGTTCCATTCCAATAGAAAAAGCTGGAAGTGGTGCTGTGGCTCAAGTGGTAGAGCGGTAGCCTTAAAAGAAAGAAGCTCAAGGACAGTGCCCTGAGTTCAAGCCCCAGGACCGGCAAGAAAAGAAAACAGCCTTCCCTACTATCTGTCTGCTTCACACACACACACCAAACAGCCAGGCACTGGCGCTCACACCTATAACCCTAGGTACTACTCAGAAGGTTCAGATTTGAAGGTCAAAGCTCAAAGCCAGCCTGGGCAGGAAAGTCCAAGAGATTCTTATCTCCAACTAATCACCAAGAGCCATGCGTGGAGCTGTGTATTTTCCTTGGATGAAAAAGCTCAGTGCAGTGCCCAGGCCCTATATTCAGGCCCCAGCATTAGCACAAAAACAAAAACACACATAACATACATATTCTCTCTCTCTCTATCTATATACATATATATACACACCCACCCACACATATATACATATATATCCTCCCCTCCCCAACTTCCTCTTTTGTTACTTTTGTAGAGGTGTGTGTGTTTGGGTTGTTGGGTTTAAACTCAAGAGCCTTGTGTTTGTTGGTCTGGAACTCTAGTTGAACCGCATCTCCAGCACCGTTTTTTGCTGGCTGATCGGAGTTGGGAGTCCAGCAGACTGTTCTGCCTGGGCTGGCCTCCGACCCAGTGCACTACTGCAGACCTCGGTGTCGTGGGGAGCCAGGGTTCCGGGCATGAACCCTCAGCCCCTGCCTTCCTACCAACTTCCACAGCACTGCCCTTCTTTACCTGCGGGCTCCCCGAAAGCCGCAGCCCTGTGTGCCAGGGTGACTCACGAAGCAGCTCCTGGCGGGTGGCAGGCAGGCAGAGACTCAGAATGGTCGCCTCCCGCATTTGGGATCCAAGGCTCAGCGTGGCTGGGGGACTGAAGTGACAGACAGGGCCAAGGCGGGGTGGCCCCCGAGCCCCTGCGTGAACGCCGGCTCGGGGCAGCGGCTTGGGAGGTCGATCGGGGCCATGCCACCTGCACCAAAAGCACTTGCCACAAAGGAAAGACCCACAGGACAGCATGCCTAGAAATGTCGTCAGCATCTACCCCGTCCCTCGTCCTGCGTGGGGCCAGCTGCACCCCACACTGGGACACGGCCCTGGCTCCCTCCTGCCCCTTCTGTGCGGCGAGGCGCAGCCGTGATTTCTGCCTGCCGTCCCGGGCTCCTGCGCCGGGCTCCCATTCTGAGAAGGCGATTCGCAACCAAGTTTTGGGGTTTTTTTTTAGTCTTGGATGAGCCCCAGGTTGGGAATTTTCACAGCGCTCTCAGCTCCAGAAAGCTATTCTGGCTGGCGAGTTGGCAAAGCCCGGATTTCCCAAGTGGAATTATGACACGGTCCTGGTTCTCCGTTCTGTCCTGAGCTGCCCCCACCGTCTTGCGAGCTCGAAACCCCGTCAGCAGGCCGCCCGCCAGGGGCTCGCAGACACCTGCGCTGTGACCCCGCTCAGGGCGCCCGGAGCTGAGGGGTAACGTGGGAAGCCAGCCGGGGCAAAGAAAGCCTGGGAAACTCTTATCTCCAATTAGTCACCCCCAAAAGCCCCGAGCGCTGTGGCGGACGATCCTGTAGGAAAGACATCCCATCCACTAGAAAGCCATCTTCACGTGCTCCAATCTCCTTGATTACCCAAAGCCAGTCTGTGTAACCCCAAGATGTACAAGGTGACGGCGAAGGACGGGCTGGGCAGCCGGCGGCAGCACCCAGTTCCTGCTGGGCGGTGTCATGGAGAGTAAGAAACAGCCGCTGATTCCCACTGGGGTGTGCTGCGAGGCGCCCCGGAAAGGCCCTGTCCTGAGACCACGACGCCGACTTTGCTTTCGAGAAAATTCTCTGTGGCATTGGGAAAGGGGAGAGGGTCAGGTGAAAGCAGCCCTGAGCAGGAAGGGCCTTGAGGTGTGGAAAGGAGCCGCTAGCAGGCACCGGGGGCTCGCGCCTGTCATCCTGGCTACTACGGAGGCTGAAGAGCCGAGGATGGCAGTTCAAAGCTAGCCGGGGCGGGAACCTTGTCTCCAGTTAACCACCCAAAAGACCCAGCACTGGAGCTAAGGCTCAAAGGTAGCACCCAGGCCCTGAGTTCAAGCCCCAGGACTAGCATGAGAGAGAGAAAGAGAGAAATAGAAACAGAGAGAGACAGACAGAGATGAGAAAGCGAGAGGAGAAAGAGGAGAGAGAGAGAGAGAGAGAGAGAGAGAGAGAGAGAGAGAGAGAGAGAGAGAGAGAGCGCACCAGAATAAGGGCGAGCTGCCGGAGCCGAGCTCAAGTGAGAACTAAGAAGCTGGAGTGGAAGCAAGTGGGAAGGTGACATCCAGAGGCCGGGGCGGGGGCTGCGAGCCCGAGCCCCCCTCTGAGGGGTGGTGGATGGCAAGTGGCTGCCGGCGCCAGCAGCTGACACACAGGAGGGAGCGCGCGGCCTCGTGGGGGGTTGGAACCCCCGGCGTCTGGAGTCAGCAGACAGAAGGGAGGCCTGTCCCTGTTGCGAAAGAAAATTCCTGCAGAAGTCACCCCCCCTTCCCGTGTGTCACCCCAGCCGGGGGGGGGGGGAGGTTAACTCTTCTAGCAAGCTGACTTTCAGGACCAAACCCAAGGACAGGGGTGGCCCTCGCTCGAGGGGGGGGCGAGGAGGGAGGGCAGCCCAGGAGGGAGGGGGGCCCAGGAGGTTGGGGGCTCCCCCCCCAGGAGGGCCTGGACTTCCCACTGATTGATTCCCAGTGCCTTCAGGAAGTGCCAACACCAGCTAGCCTGAAGGGGGGGGGGGAGGGGGAGGGGCAAACCCCAAACCCTTCCCACGGTCTCCCTCCTCCTGCCCCTCTCCCCCTCCCCCACCAGGGTCGGCAGCCCTCCCCCTCCCCCCAGTGTGCCCCCCAAGGTGAACCTGGAAGGCAGTGCCTCTGGGGGCTTTGCTCCTCCTCCAAGGGGCAGGTTCTGGGAGACCGAGCTCCAGCCCCCCTCCCCCCCCACAACTGAGGCCCCACGACCCGGGGAGCTCTCGCGTAGGCCGGACCTGTCCCCTCAATCCCAGCACACCCCGACCCCACGCCCAAAGACGCCCGGGGGCCAGACGTCCCCGCTGCTCACCCCCGGTGCTCACCCCCACAGCGGCGTGCAAGGGTCCGGGGGGCCAGCAGGGAGCCCGCCACGCCCCCCGTCCCCGGACTCGGCGGCCTTCTCTCTAAACCGCCCACCTGGCTCCCTTCCCATCCCCCCCTCCTCCCGCACAGCCCGCGTGTCACGTAGTCACTCGATGGCCAGTCCTCTCCTCCTGCCCCCAACTTGTGCCACGTGTAGGGCCCGGGAGGTAGTGGCAGCTTCCAGAGCACTTGCTGAGGGGAGAGGTGGGTGACGGGGTCGTGGGTGATGATGGAGGCCGACCTCACACCAGCTCGCCCCTCCTCCCGGAGCCTCCACGCCTCCTTCTTCAGATGATTTGACGTACACATCAGTTCTGCAAATTGATTGTATATATATATAGAATCATATATAATCACAATTATATACATATATATTTGCCAGTTCGGCGCTGGCAGAAACGGCAGAAGAAAGAAAAGAGTAAGTCAAAGCCTCTTAAAAATCAGAACCCAAACAACACGTCCCCCGTTTTGACACGACGCCCTGCTCCCCCGAGGAGCAAATCACCGGAAGCCTCGCCCTCCAGTGCCCCTTCTGTCCTGGACTCCCGGACCTATCCGGTCTTGGCCTCCAAAGAGCTGGCCGAGGGAGCCAGGAGGAAGCAAGTGGGGGACCAGGTAATGCTGACACGGGGGCAGCAGCTCCCGCCCTCCCCCCCCACCCCACCCCCCGCGCCCCGGGCTGGGTCAGATCTGACAGGCGATCTGACAGCCTCAGCCCTGCGGTCCATTCCTCTCCGCTCCTCCCAGCCCCGCCCAGCAGGGCCTGGGGGTCACCGCTCAGCTGAACTACTGCCTGAGGGAGGGTGAGATGGTCTGTTTCCGTGTGTGTGTGTGTGTGTGTGTGTGTGTGTTGCACAGACATACCCTTGAGCTTGTGAGTTGATGTTGTACTCTTAGATTGTGACACAGAGCTATAAAAGTATCCCAGGCTTCATTTACACTATATAAAGATTGAGAAATGGGGGGGCGGGGAGTGCGGTTCAACCCCGATGGCAGAGGGGCCTGGTGAGTCAGGAGGCCCGAGGGCCTTGCTACACCCTCTTTCTCCCTGCCCGCCCCCCCCCCCCAAGCTCTGGTGGCCAGGTGAGCTGGACCATGACCGCCATGACCGCCCTCCTGGCCAAGAGCACACCCCGAGCTGTTCTTCCTCCTCTGAGAAACTCGCCTGGTAAAGGAGGCCAGCTCTTTCCCGGAGCTGTCCCCGTTTGGGCTGAAGTGTCCCCGTCCTCAGGCGGGAGCACGCGTGCGCAAGCCCTGCGCGTGCGGCCGTTCTCTGCCCGCGGCCGCCGCGCTTCCCTGTGGGCGGGTTGCCCTGTGGTGTCACAGGCTGGGACTGTCATCATGGAGGGGTCGGGGGACTCGGAGGAACAATGCAACCCGCTGAAGCGGTTGTAAGGGAGGGGGGAGGGGTGGAGGGGGGAGGCCGGTTGGGGTACATTGTACAAATGCGTGGAAAGGCCACGGCGCCCCCACCCCCTGCCGCGCGGCGTGGGCCACGAACACACGCCGGTGACTTTGGAAGAAGCGCCAGGCTGGGGGTAGATCGCTTGCCTGGCAGGGCTGAGATCTGGGTCTGATCCCCAGCACGGATAAAAAAGAAAAGAAAAAGAAGGAGAAAAGATGATTCAGGTCACAGATGTGGAGGGGGCAGCCCCAGGGAGGGCGGTGAGGGAGGCGTGTGTGTGTGTGTGTGTGTGTGTGTGTGTGTGTGTGTGCTCTGTAGGAGCAGGCCGAGAGGCAGACGCGGGTGCCCCAGGGTTCTTCTTAGAGCAATCCTGGGAGAATCACCAAGCAGGCCTCATCAGATCCTCCCCCCTGGCCTCGATCTCCCTGGAGGCCCCAGCCCCCCCCCCCCCCCCCCCCCGCAGGCCCTTAACCAGGGCGGGTGCGGCTGGCGTTGGAGGCTCTGGCAGAACGCAGGAGACGGCGCCCCGTCTCCTAACACACAGCTCTGTTTTAGCGCCGAGGAGGGAAGCCAAGGCAGATTGCACCACCATTGAGAAATCCGTGCAAGGGAGGTGAGGAAATAGATCAAGACTCCCCTTTCCCCGGGCTTGGCGGCCACCCGGGGACAGAGCAAGGCAAGCGCTGCGGGGGGCGATGCCAGCCCTTCGCTTCTGGTGGGAGAAGTCCCTGCTTTCTCCCACCCTCGCCTCTGGGTCCTCCCTTCTTCCTGGGCGTGGTCCTGCATGTGTGTGAGCGTGCGCACGCACACGCGCACACACACACACACACACACACACACACGACATCGCACTGAACTCTCCGGGACTTGCTGTCCTAGAACGCAGGCGTCCGAGCCGAGGCGAGGCTCAAGCCCATCCCCTGGAGCACCGTGGCTGAGGTGGCTTTCTTAGCTGTCCTGTGTTTGGCGCAGAATCACACGGAGAGCAGAGATCGGCCCTCGGCCCCCTTGGCTGGATTTAGGGACGCGCCCGGGGCACCTGTGGGAGAAGGGAGCGTGGGGTCTTGGGGGTAGAGGGAGGGCCACCAGGAGCCTGGCAGGGCTCCAGGAAGGGCAGGCTGCCGGGATCCCGTGCTGGGTGGGACTGGGGGGAGGGTGGGGGGGCAGGCCGCCTCCAGAGAGCCCCATGCCCCCACCCAGGACCGCGCCCCTCGGCCCCCGCTCTCCAGGAGTCCAGCCTCGGCTTCCTTCCCCCCCCCCCTTCCACTTCCCTTCTTCCTCCTCCCCTTCCTCCTCCCTCCGTCCTCTCTCTCCTCCTCTCCCTCCCCAAGTGAGCAGGGTTTGGCCTCCCCGGTCCTGAGCCCTCTTCTTGTGCCCAAGTGTTTCTTCTCACCGAGGCTGTCATTCCTTTATTTGTGTCCTTTTGTTTTCAACATGTTTTATTAGTCTGTCTTGTCTTTATCAAAACACAACAAATACACAGCACAACACAAAACCGGGGTACAACGCACTGGAGGGTCCATACACTCAGACGGTGTGACAGATTTATATAATAAAAGAGGAAAATAGTCACTTTCCATAATAAAAATAAGTTCTATTTTTTGTTTATTTTACAATATACTTAATACTCTCTTCGTCTCGCGTCCTGTCTGGGGCTCTCGGGGCCGGGGCCGGGCTCACGAGCAGGGCCGGCAGCCGCAGTCCAGGTGCCTCTCCACCTCCTCCACGAACGACGAGCCGTCCGGACACTGGAACACGTACTTGCGCCGCTTGCTGCGCACCGGCCCGCAGCACCGGGGCCCGCAGCCCCCCCGGCACTCCAGCACCGGCACCTTGGAGGCCGTGGTACACCATACGTGGCCCCTCTGCCGGCGCACCGCCTCGCGGACCACCTCGCCCACACATGGGCTCTCTGCGGAGGTCAGAAGGGGGCGTCAGGCTGGGGGGCAGGGGGGCTGGGGGATGCAGAGCATGCGTGCATATTCCTTCACCTGTTCATCCTCCGTCAGACCCACCATCCATGGGTCCATCCATCCATCCATGCATGCATCCATCCACACACCCGTCCATCCACCCATCCACCCATCCATCCATCCATCCATCCATCGATCCATCCATCCATCCACACACCCATCCATCCATCCACCCATCCACCCATCCATCCATCCATCCATCCATCCACACACCCATCCATCCACCCATCCACCCATCCATCCATCCACCCATCCATCCATCCATCCATCCATCCATCCATCCATCCACCCACCCACCCATCCATCCACCCATCCATCCATCCATCCATCCATCCATCCATCCATCCACCCACCCATCCATCCATCCATCCATCCATCCATCCATCCATCCACACACCCATCCATCCACCCATCCATCCATCCATCCATCCATCCATCCACCCACCTACCCACCCACCCATCCATCTATTGGGGTCAGTTGCACCTTTAAGGGGCCACAGCTGACCTCAGCCTGTCCCTCCCCTTCCTGTCTTTAACAGGAAGAGAAGGAAGTCTGACATCACTTGAGGGACGGCTCCTTGGGACCAATCAGGGGCCCCTCTCTTGTGCCCGCCTTTGGGGTATATCTGGGTGGCTCCTCATTTGAATAAACAGAAGCCCTAGAGGTTTTCTCCAGGGACCCACGTGTCCGTGTCCTTCTTGGCGGCTTTGGGGCACCCTGCAACCACACGCCACCGAGGCTACCCGTGGCCATCGCTCCCTCGTGAGCGATCATGGACCACCCAGGAAGGGGCGGACAAACCCCTTCCCCCCCAAGCGAGGGGAAGTCAAAAGAGAGAGATCCCACAAATTGGTGGCCCAGCGTGGGGCAAGATGCCCACAGGAAAAGCAATCGGAGCTGTCGGTAGCCTTCGGGAAGGATGGAGTGAGTAATCCGGAGTGTGTGGTACCTCCATCCACGGTGATGGGGCAGAATCAATCCACGTCTCAAGAGGCCGGATCGGCTCAATGGCACTCGGACCAAGGGCCGAGGGAATTCTGCAGCCCGTGGAGATGGGCTCGAAGCTTCGCGCCTCTGGGCGCCAGGCGGGGCGGCAGTGGCAGTCTAGCCCAGGGCCCCCCGCCGGGACTTTTAAAGTCCCAAGTAGGGAGCAGCCACGCGCACTGGGCGCTGGCCCCCGGGGACTTGGGACCCAAGGTGGCAACGGGAGCCGCAGGGGGTCACGGCCCGGCATTGTTCGGATCTCGGAGAGCGCGGGCTGCGTGGTGCATCTGTGAGTCTGTGAGCGTTTCTGTTGAGTGAGGAGAGGTTCCCTTTGTTTTTATCAACCACGTGGTTCTATTATGGGCAAAATAATACCATTTGCCACTGGAATTCCAGAAAACTTACATGGCCAATTAAAAAATTCTAAGCATGCCTCAAAACTTGTGCACAAGTATCTGTATGTCTGTCCGTGTGTGTTGGTAAAACGTGGTTTCAAAGTTACTTGCCTTTTGACTACTAATCTAACTCTAATTCTTAATGTTAAACTGTTCTTTGCAGCCTGTGGGTGGAGTCACAGTAAACAGCCTGGAGGCAGGTGTGACTCTTATCACTAAACAGCCTGGAGGCAGGTGTGGCTCATCACCAAACTCCAAGCCAAAAGAAAAAAAAAGTTATTCTTCCTCTCCTGTGCTCTCATAAACTCTTTTAAGATCAAGGGACCAGAGTAATTTTGGAACAACTGCGCAAACCTCGATTTTCCTGACTCAGGATTAATACTTTGCTTTATAGGATGCAGGTCGACGTGTGCTAGCTGCATGGACTGTGGCAGTCTGTGGCTACAGGAAGCTGACTCCACAGTCTGCTCCCAAACTGCCTTGGTTTTTTTTTTTTTTTTTTTTTTTGGCCAGTCCTGGGCCTTGGACTCAGGGCCTGAGCACTGTCCCTGGCTTCTTCCCGCTCAAGGCTAGCACTCTGCCACTTGAGCCACAGCGCCGCTTCTGGCGGTTTTCTGTCTATGTGGTGCTGGGGAATCGAACCTAGGGCCTCGTGTATCCGAGGCAGGCACTCTTGCCACTAGGCCATATCCCCAGCCCCTGCCTTGGTTTTTTTTTCTTCTCTGACCTATAGTTGTTGTCCACCCCCCCCACAAGGTGGGGACCGAACCCCGGACCTTGCCCTCGTCAGGCAAGCGCTCTTCCGCTGAACTAAATCCCCAGAGCCTTGTATATGCCTTTACAGACTGGAAAACTAAGCCCAGAGCACTTGCTCTGGAGAAATGTCTCCCCTTGTTTTCTCTTCAGGATAACAAAGACCGTAGTGGATGGAGAAATGGGAAAGCCTGCCTGTACCAGCGATGGACCCAGTGTCGGCCCTGTTTCTTCCCTGGACCCAGCCTGGTGCCCTGCCATATCATAAGAAAAAAAAATAAATAAAAATAAAAAACTTTTTTAAAAAAAAGGAGAGGGAGAGAGAGGAGAGTAGGCCCCATGATTAGTAAGGATAGCTATGCTCATATTATATCTTAAGAAAATATCTTAAGAAAATTTAAATCTTCCCAAAACAGTGGGAAAGAGCCTTGTAAAGGCTTTTACAGATTGGAAAACTAAAAACCCAGAGCACTTGCTCTGGAGAAATGTCTCTTCTTGTTCTCTTCAGGAAAACAAGGAATATACTGCAATTCTTCTGCTCTTCTAAAGAGAATAAGCGCTCTTGAGGCGCAATATTTGGCTGTGGCAGTGTCGCCTGCAGTTTTGTACAAAAATTAAAGAAACTTTGCACCATGTTTCTTCCACTCCTCCCCCCCTACTGTTTGGTTTAAGGGAGTCCCGTTACAGGGAAATAGGAGCTGAGGGTTTGACACCCAACCTTAATGTTTTAAAAAAAAGTAAGCGCAAAGGTTTAACACCTTCGCTTCAGTGTTTATATATATAAAAAATGTTTTACTAATCACTTATGTTTAAATTATCAGCTACTGTGAACTACCAGGGATGCCGGAGCTCCAGCCTACTTCTACTTCACCACCAAAAGAGGGCTGAGGTCTGCACCTTCCTGCACTTGGCAGAAACCAGCTGAGGATTCCAACTTCTCTGGACAAAGCCAGACGGATGGCCACCTTACCTACCCCTTCCCTCTGTGGAAGAGGCCCCCTATATATTCATATATATGTCTTATGTCAGCATTTGCCTTATGCCTACATGTATGTTCACAACATCCCCTACTAATTTAAAAAAAAAAGAAAAAAAAGAGTAGCATCCATCTTCCATCCATCCATCCATCCATCCACACATCCATCCATCCACACTTCCATCCATCCATCCATCCACACATCCATCCATCCACACTTCCATCCATCCATCCATCCATCCACACATCCATCCATCCACACTTCCATCCATCCACACATCCATCCATCCACACATCCATCCATCCACACTTCCATCCATCCACACATCCATCCATCCACACTTCCATCCATCCATCCATCCATCCACACATCCATCCATTCACACTTCCATCCATCCACACATCCATCCATCCACACTTCCATCCATCCATCCATCCATCCATCCATCCATCCATCCACACATCCACACATCCATCCATCCACACATCCATCCACACATCCATCCATCCACACTTCCATCCATCCATCCATCCATCCATCCATCCATCCACACATCCATCCATCCACACATCCATCCACACATCCATCCATCCATTCATCTTCCATCCATCCATCCATCCACACATCCATCTTCCATCCATCCACACATCCATCCATCCATGCACACATCCATCCATCCACACATCCATCCACACATCCATCCATCCACACATCCATGCACACATCCATCCATCCACACATCCATCCACACATCCATCCATCCACACATCCATCTTCCATCCATCCATCCATCCATCTACACATCCATCCATCTGTCCACACATCTATCCATCCACACATCCACACATCCATCCACACATCCATCCATCCACACATCCATCCACACATCCATCCATCCACACATCCATCCATCTACACATCCATCCATCCATCCATCCACACATCCATCCATCCACCCACCCATCCATCCATCCATCTCCACACATCCATCCATCCACACATCCACTCATCCATCTTCCATCCATCCATCCATCCATCCACACATCCATCCATCCACACATCCATCTTCCATCCATCCATCCATCCATCCATCTACACATCCATCCATCTGTCCACACATCCATCCATCCACACATCCACACATCCATCCACACATCCATCCATCCACACATCCATCCACACATCCATCCATCCACACATCCATCCATCTACACATCCATCCATCCATCCATCCACACATCCATCCATCCATCCACCCACCCATCCATCCATCCATCCATCCACACATCCATCCATCCATCCACACATCCATCCATCCACACATCCACTCATCCATCTTCCATCCATCCATCCATCCATCCACACATCCATCCATCCACACATCCACTCATCCATCTTCCATCCATCCATCTACCCATCCATCTTCCACACATCCATCCATCCACACATCCACACACCTACCCACCCATCCATCCATCGATCCATCGATCCATCCCTCCACCCGATGGATCACTCCACCTTTCACTCACCCTCCCCACTACCTGTCCATCTGGCTTTGATTTTCCTTTCTGGGGTGTACCACATAGGTGTGCGATCATGGGGATGGCTCCGTGGTAAATGTCAGATGGAGGAGTGGCTTTCTGTTTACCCCATGGCAACAGGACCCAGAGTCAAGAGGGGACTGGGAGGGCAGGGTAAGGACGGGGAAAAGGAGGGCGGAGGCCGTGGGAAGAGGAACGGGAAGGGGCACCGGGCTGTCGTGCACTCTGTCCTCCAGAGATGTCTGCAGGCGACGTCTCCACGCTCGTTTCAGCCCCCCGTTCCTTTGCCACTCACCTATCACTTGGGGAACCCTCACCGTCTACACTTCAGGAGACTTAGTCCTCACGCCCAGAGTCCCCGCGGGCCGAGCCCGGCCCCCCTCACCCTGCTCGCAGTGCTCCCCGCTGAAGCCGGGCTGGCACACGCAGTGCGGCTCCCCGTCACGCGACACGTGGCACTGCCCGTGGTGGCACTTGAGGGCCGAGCAGGCGCTGGCGGAGTTGTTCTTGTGGTCACACAGGGGCCCCCCGTAGCCCTCGGCACACTTGCACACGTAGGAGCGGCCCGTGGCCACACACTTGCCGTGGCTGCAGCTGTGGGGGCACCCAGGGAGGGGAGAGGCGAGGGGAGGGAGGAAGAGGGGAGGGAGGAAGGGGAGGAGGGGGCAGAAGGGGGTAGAAGGAGGGAGAGGAGGTGGAGGAAGAGGGAGGAAGAGGAGGTGATGGAACAAAGAGGAGGATGGAGGAACAAAGAGGAGGAGGGAGGAGGAGAGAGAAGGAGGGGAGAGGAGAGAGGAGGAAGAAGGAATGGGAGGAGGAGGAAGGAGAAGTAGGGAGGGGGAGGAGAGGGGCAGAAGAGAGAAAAGGAAGGAAGAAGGAATCAGACCTGAGTCAGTGCTGCTGGGTGTCTCCTCCGCCCTCCCCAGCTGGGGCATCGATCTTTGGGGCCTCAGATGAGTGGATCCCTAAGCACCGGCTCAAGGGGCACAGGGTGTGTGCTGGGGACTCCCTGCCTGGACCCTGGCCCCCGGGGTCTGCCCGCCCTGACCCTGGCCCCCGGGGTCTGCCCGCCCTGACCCTGGCCCCCGGGGGCTGCCCGCCCTGACCCTGGCCCCCGGGGTCTGCCCGCCCTGACCCTGGCCCCCGGGGGGCTGCCCGCCCTGACCCTGGCCCCCGGGGGCTGCCCGCCCTGACCCTGGCCCCCGGGGTCTGCCCGCCCTGACCCTGGCCCCCGGGGTCTGCCCGCCCTGACCCTGGCCCCCGGGGTCTGCCCGCCCTGACCCTGGCCCCCGGGGTCTGCCCGCCCTGACCCTGGCCCCGGGGTCTGCCCGCCCTGACCTGTGGCCGAGGCAGGGGTCGCGGGCCTCCTGGTCGCAGAGCGGGCCGGCCCAGCCCGGGTGGCACTCGCACACGACGCTGTCCTTCTCCAGCGCGTGGCACAGGCCGTGCTTGCACACGGAGCAGGACTTGCAGCCGGGGGAGACGCCCAGGGCCTGCGGCGGGAGGGCCTTGAAGTCCTGCAGCTCGTTGTTGATGCGGACCTCGTGGATGCAGCCGTGGAAGCCCCCGCGCGGCCGCTCCGTGCCCTGGCGCAGGGCCGAGAGCCCCGTGGAGGTGGGGATGCCTGGGGAGGAAGCGGGGGGGGGGGGGCGTGGCCTGGTGACCCTGCCTGCCCGCCCCGCCTGGTGTCCCCCCTCCCCCCCTCCCCGGTTCCACGCAGAGCCCTTGCCCCTCCCGGGCCCCCGCCCCGCGTCATCCCCGGAGGGAGGGGAGGGCGGCCGTTACCTCCCAGGTAGAGGGGGCTGCTGGCGCCCACCGCGGGCGGCTTCTGCAGCTTCCCCAGGCTCTTGGGGGCGCCCTTGTCCACCACCAGGTTCAAGGTCTGGTTCAGCATCACCAACTCCACGCTGTGGAACTGTCCGTCGTTCACGGTCTCCACGCTGGGCGGGGGGGGGGGGGCGGGGGGAGGGGGAGGGAGGGAGCCGTCACCCCCGGCCAGCCAGCGGCCTGCCTCAACTTAGACGTGAGACACACAGGTGGCTCTGAGCATGCCTTCTGGCATCCATCCCTTGGGCCGGTTGCGGCACGCGCACACACGCACGCACATGCACACGCGCACGCACATGCACACGCGCGCACACGTGGAACCACTCCCAGGCAGATAGAGACGCGATACCTCTCGGCCCTTCGCCCCTCCGCGCCCCACGCGCTCGATAAGGGCGGGGCTGCCATCTTCTTACACAACCCCTCCCCGGTGATAATAAACACCCTTTGGGAAGCCTAATCTGCACCCCCCTAGCCCGCCTCTCCCCTTGGCTCCCCCCCCCGCATGTCCCCGGCTGGCTCCCCATTTCACACGGAGCAAGCGGGGGCCAGGCAGCTGCGGGGGGTGGGTGGTCTCGGGGTTCCCTTCCAGTGCTAGGGTTCGGGGACCGGGGCTGCATCTTCACGCACACACACACACACACACACACACACACACACACACACACAGCATTCCACGTGGACACGAGATCAAAGGCTGGGGACTTAGGCTGGGCCGCAGCCTCGCAGGTGGAGACAGGCCTTGAGCCCTCGTCCCCCCCACCCCCCAGGCCCGTGCCTCCTCCCGACGGCCGCGGGCCCTGGTGCTGAGGTGACCAGCAGGTGGCGACAGAGCCTCGCAGGAGGAGGATTCCCCAGCTTCCCGGGGAAGCAGCCCGGCCCGGCCGCGTCCGAGGCCCGCCACCGAGCGGCAGCCATGCCCGCCCGGGGCTCGGGCCCAGCTCGGGTGCACCAAGGCCTCGGGGCTGGCGGGGACTCCAGGGGCGCCCGGGGTGGGGGCCCCGACACGGCCACGGTGGGCGTGGTCCCGACGGGGTGCAGTCGGCACCCCACACAGGGCCGCCCCCTCTGCCTGCTCCCCGGTCACCCCAGTCCACTTCCCCAGGGCTGGGGTGGCCGGCGTGGCCCCCCAGTGCCCGCCCGAGACCCGGAGGCGCAGCCGGCACCGGTCGGGCATCCTCTGTGGTTTCTTTCCTTTTTATTTTTTGGCGGGCCTGGGGCTTGAACTCAGGGCCCGGGTGCCGTCCCTGAGCTCTCCAGCTCAAGGCTACCGCTCTACCAGGTCG
>NW_025961111.1:0-51577 GCF_023159225.1 Perognathus longimembris pacificus
GGTCCTAAATGAGCTTTTTTCTCTGTTCCCTCACCACAATCCAGATTCTTTTGGGGAGTTACCAGTACAGTAACCATACCAGTAAGTACGTAATTTATTAAGCTACTGCTTTTCTTAATCTCAGTGGAGATATTTACTGATAAACAGCTACCCTACGCAGCATGTTCATGTCTTTCCTAAATAAGCATTTATCTCTCTCCCCTCACCACAAATCAGATTCTTCTGAGGAGTTCCCAGTACATTATCCTTTCCCCCTGTGTAATTACCTTAACAAGCTCCAGCTGTTTTTATTCTCAGAAGGTTTACTCCGTGATATACAATTGCCTACCCCCTTCGTAAGTGCAGGTCCTAAATGAGCTTTTTTCTCTGTTCCCTCACCACAATCAAGATCTTTTGGGGAGTTACCAGTACAGTAACCATACCAGGAAGTACTTACTTTATTAAGCTACTGCTTTTCTTAATCTCAGTGGAGATATTAACTGATAAACAGCTACCTATGCAGCATTTTCATGTCCTTCCTAAATGAGCTTTTATCTCTCTCCCCTAAGCACAAATCAGATTCTTCTGAGGAGTTCCCAGTACATTATCCTTTCCCCTGTGTAATTACCTTAACTAGCTCCAGCTGTTTTCATTTTCCGAAGGTTTACTCCCTGATATACACCTGCCTACCCTCTTCGTAAGTGCAGGTCCTAAATGAGCTTGTTTCTCTGTTCCCTCACCACAATCCAGATTCTTTTGGGGAGTTACCAGTACAGTAACCATACCAGGAAGTACTTAATTTATTAAGCTACTGCTTTTCTTAATCTCAGTGGAGATATTTACTGATAAACAGCTACCTACGCAGCATGTTCATGTCGTTCCTAAAAGAGCTTTTATCTCTCTCCCCTCACCACAAATCAGATTCTTCTGAGGAGTTCCCAGTACATTAACCTTTCCGCTGTGTAATTACCTTAACAAGCTCCAGCTGTTTTTATTCTCAGAAGGTTTACTCCCTGATATACAGCTGCCGACCCCCTTCGTAAGTGGAGGTCCTAAATGAGCTTTTTTCTCTGTTCCCTCACCACAATCCAGATTCTTTTGGGGAGTTACCAGTACAGTAACCATACCAGGAAGTACTTAATTTATTAAGCTACTGCTTTTCTTAATCTCATTGGAGATATTTACTGATAAACAGCTGCCTGCGCAGCATGTTCATGTCGTTTCTAAATGAGCTATTATCTCTCTCCCCTCACCACAAATCAGATTCTTCTGAGGAGTTCCCAGTACATTATCCTTTCCCCTGTGTAATTAACTTAACAAGCTCCAGCTGTTTTTATTCTCAGAAGGTTTACTCCCTGATATACAGCTGCCTACCCCCTTCGTAAGTTCAGGTCCTAAATGAGCTTTTTTCTCTGTTCCCTCACCACAATCCAGATTCTTTTGGGGAGTTACCAGTACAGTAACCATACCAGGAAGTACTTAATTTAGTAAGCTACTGCTTTTCTTAATCTCAGTGGAGATATTTACTGATAAACAGCTACCTACGCAGCATGTTCCTGTCGTTCCTAAATGATCTTTTATCTCTCTCCCCCTCACCACAAATCAGATTCTTCTGAGGAGTTCCCAGTACATTATCCTTTCCCCTGTGTAATTACCTTAACAAGCTCCAGCTGTTTTTATTCTCAGAAGGTTTACTCCCTGATATACAGCTGCCTACCCCCTTCGTAAGTGCAGGTCCTAAATGAGCTTTTTTCTCTGTTCCCTCACCGCAATCCAGATTCTTTGGGGAGTTACCAGTAGAGTAACCATACCAGGAAGTACTTAATTTATTAAGCTACTGCTTTTCTTAATCTCAGTGGAGATATTTACTGATAAACAGCTACCTACGCAGCATGTTCATGTCGTTCCTAAATGAGCTTTTATCTCTCTACCCTCACCACAAATCAGATTCTTCTGAGGAGTTCCCGGTACATTATCCTTTCCCCTGTGTAATTACCTTAACAAGCTCCAGCTGTTTTTATTCTCAGAAGGTTTACTCCCTGATATACAGCTGCCTACCCCCTTCGTAAGTGCAGGTCCTAAATGAGCTTTTTTCTCTGTTCCCTTACCACAATCCAGATGCTTTTGGGGAGTTACCAGTACAGTAACCATACCAGGAAGTACTTAATTTATTAAGCTACTGCTTTTCTTAATCTCAGTGGAGAAATTTACTGATAAACAGCTACCTACGCAGCATGTTCATGTCGTTCCTAAATGAGCTTTTATCTCTCTCCCCTCACCACAAATCAGATTCTTCTGAGGAGTTCCCAGTACATTATCCTTTCCCCTGTGTAATTACCTTAACAAGCTCCAGCTGTTTTTATTCTCAGAAGGTTTACTCCCTGATATACAGCTGCCTACCCCCTTCGTAAGTGCAGGTCCTAAATGAGTTTTTTCTCTGTTCCCTCACCACAATCCAGATTCTTTTGGGGAGTTATCAGTACAGTAACCATACCAGGAAGTACTTAATTTATTAAGCTACTGCTTTTCTTAATCTCAGTGGAGATATTTACTGATAAACAGCTACCTACGCAGCATGTTCATGCCGTTCCTCAATGAGCTTTTATCTCTCTCCCCTCACCACAAATCAGATTCTTCTGAGGATTTCCCAGTACATTATCCTTTCCCCTGTGTAATTACCTTAACAAGCTCCAGCTGTTTTTATTCTCAGAAGGTTTAATCCCTGATATACAGCTGCCTACCCCCTTCGTAAGTGCAGGTCCTAAATGAGCTTTTTTCTCTGTTCCCTCACCACAATCGAGATTCTTTTGGGGAGTTACCAGTACAGTAACCATACCAGGAAGTACTTAATTTATTAAGCTACTGCTTTTCTTAATCTCAGTGGAGATATTTACTGATAAACAGCTACCTGCGCAGCATGTTCATGTCGTTCCTAAATGAGCTTTTATCTCTCTCCCCTCACCACAAATCAGATTCTTCTGAGGAGTTCCCAGTACATTATCCTTTCCGCTGTGTAATTACCTTAACAAGCTCCAGCTGTTTTTATTCTCATAAGGTTTACTCCCTGATATACAGCTGCCGACCACCTTCGTAAGTGCAGGTCCTAAATGAGCTTTTTTCTCTGTTCCCTCACCACAATCCAGATTCTTTTGGGGAGTTACCAGTACAGTAACCATACCAGGAAGTACGTAATTTATTCAGCTACTGCTTTTGTTGATCTCAGGGGAGATATTTACTGATAAACAGCTACCCACGAAGCATGTTCATGTCGTTCCTGAATGAGGTTTTATCTCTCTCTCCTCACCGCGAATCAGATTCTTCTGAGGAGTTCCCAGTACCTTATCCTATCCGATGTGTAATTACCTTAACAAGCTCCAGCTGTTTTTATTCTCAGAAGGTTTACTCCCTGATATACAGCTGCCTACCCCCTTCGTAAATGCAGGTCCTAAATGAGCTTCTTTCTCTGTTCCCTCAGGACAATCCAGATTCTTTTGGGGAGTTACCAGTACAGTAACCATACCAGGAAGTACTTAATTTATTAAGCTACTACTTTTCTTAATCTCAGTGGATATATTTACTGATAAACAGCTACCTACGCAGCATGTTCATGTCGTTCCTAAATGAGGTTTTACCTCTCTCCCCTCACCACAAATCAGATTCTTCTGAGAAGTTACCAGTACATTATCCTTTCCCCTGTGTAATTACTTTAACAAGCTCCAGCTGTTTTTATTCTCAGAAGGTTTACTCCCTGATATACAGCTGCCTACCCCCTTCCTAAGTGCAGGTCCTAAATGAGCTTTTTTATCTGTTCCCTCACCACAATCCAGATTCTTTTGGGGAGTTACCAGTACAGTAACCATATCAGGAAGTACTTAATTTATTAAGCTACTACTTTTCTTAATCTCAGTGGAGATATTTACTGATAAACAGCTACCTACGCAGCATGTTCATGTCGTTCCTAAATGAGCTTTTATCTCTCTCCCCTCACCACAAATCTGTTTCTTCTGAGGAGTTCCCAGTACATTATCCTTTCCCCTGTGTAATTACCTTAACTAGCTCCAGCTGTTTTCATTTTCAGAAGGTTTACTCCCTGATATACACCTGCCTACCCCCTTCGTAAGTGCAGGTCCTAAATGAGCTTGTTTCTCTGTTCCCTCACCACAATCCAGATTCTTTTGGGGAGTTACCAGTACAGTAACCATACCAGGAAGTACTTAATTTATTAAGCTACTGCTTTTCTTAATCTCAGTGGAGATATTTACTGATAAACAGCTACCTACGCAGCATGTTCATGTCGTTCCTAAAAGAGCTTTTATCTCTCTCCCCTCACCACAAATCAGATTCTTCTGAGGAGTTCCCAGTACATTATCCTTTCCCCTGTGTAATTACCTTAACAAGCTCCAGCTGTTTTTATTCTCAGAAGGTTTACTCCCTGATATACAGCTGCCTACCCCCTTCGTAAGTGCAGGTCCTAAATGAGCTTTTTTCTCTGTTCCCTCACCACAATAAAGTTTCTTTTGGGGAGTTACCAGTACAGTAACCATACCAGGAAGTACTTAATTTATTAAGCTACTGCTTTTTTAATCTCAGTGGAGATATTTACTGATAAACAGCTACGTACGCAGCATGTTCATGTCGTTCCTAAATGAGCATTTCTCTCTCTCCCCTCACCACAAATCAGATTCTTCTGAGGATTTCCCAGTACATTATCCTTTCCCCTGTGTAATTACATTAACAAGCTCCAGCTGTTTTTATTCTCAGAAGGTTTACTCCCTGATATACAGCTGCCTACCCCTTCGTAAGTGCAGGTCCTAAATGAGCTTTTTTCTCTGTTCCCTCACCACAATCCAGATTCTTTTGGGGAGTTACCAGTACAGTAACCATACCAGGAAGTACTTAATTTATTAAGCTACTGCTTTTCTTAATCTCAGTGGAGATATTTACTGATAAACAGCTACCTACGCAGCATGTTCATGTCGTTCCTAAATGAGCTTTTATCTCTCTCCCCTCACCACAAATCAGATTCTTCTGAGGAGTTCCCAGTACATTATCCTTTCCCCTGTGTAATTACCTTAACAAGCTCCAGCTGTTTTTATTCTCAGAAGGTTTACTCCCAGATATACAGCTGCCTACCCCCTTCGTAAGTGCAGGTCCTAAATGAGCTTTTTTCTCTGTTCCCTCACCACAATCCAGATTCTTTTGGGGAGTTACCAGTACAGTAACCATACCAGGAAGTACTTAATTTATTAAGCTACTGCTTTTCTTAATCTCAGTGGAGATATTTACTGATAAACAGCTACCTACCCAGCATGTTCATGTCGTTCTTAAATGAGCTTTTATCTCTCTCCCCTCACCACAAATCAGATTCTTCTGAGGAGTTCCCAGAACATTATCCTTTCCCCTGTGTAATTACCTTAACAAGCTCCAGCTGTTTTTTTTTTGTTTTTTTGTTTTTTTTTTTTGCCAGTCCTGGGCCTTGGACTCAGGGCCTGAGCACTGTCCCTGGCTTCTTTTTGCTCAAGGCTAGCACTCTGCCACTTGAGCCACAGAGCCGCTTCTGGCCGTTTTCAGTATATGTGGTGCTGGGGAATCGAACCTAGGGCCTCGTGTATTGGCAGGCACTCTTGCCGCTAGGCTATTTCCCAAGCCCTCCAGCTGTTTTTATTCTCAGAAGATTTACTCCCTGATATACAGCTGCCTACCCCCGTCGTAAGTGCAGGTCCTAAATGAGCTTTTTTCTCTGTTCCCTCACAAGAATCCAGATTCTTTTGGGGAGTTACCAGTACAGTTACCATACCAGGAAGTACTTAATTTATTAAGCTACTGCTTTTCTTAATCTCAGTGGAGATATTTACTGATAAACAGCTACCTACGCAGCATGTTCATGTCGTTCCTAAATGAGCTTTTATCTCTCACCCCTCACAACAAATCAGATTCTTCTGAGGAGTCCCCAGTACATTATCCTTTCCCCTGTGTAATTACCTTAACAACCTCCAGCTCTTTTTATTCTCAGAAGTTTTGATCCCTGATATACAGCTGCCTACCTCCTTCGTAAGTGCAGGTCATAAATGAGCTTTTTTCTCTGTTCCCTCACCACAATCCAGATTCTTCTGGGGAGTTACCAGTAAAATATCCATAGCAGGATGTACTTAATTTATTAAGCTACTGCTTTGCTTAATCTCACTGGAGATATTTACTGATAAACAGCTCCGTATGCAGCATGTTCATGTCGTTCCTAAATGAGCTTTTATCTCTCTCCCCTCACCACAAATCAGATTCTTCTGAGGAGTCCCCAGTATATTATCCTTTCCCCTGTGTACTTACCTTAACAAGCTCCAGCTGTTTTTATTCTCAGAAGATTTACTCCCTGATATACCGCTGCCTACCCCCTTCGTAATTGAAGGTCCTAAATGAGCTTTTTTCTCTGTTCCCTCACCGCAATCCAGATTCTTTTGGGGAGTTACCAGTACAGTAACCATACCAGGAAGTACAAAATTTATTAAGCTACTTCTTTTCTTAATCTCAGTGGAGATATTTACTGATAAACAGCTACCTACGCAGCATGTTCATTTCGTTCCTAAATGAGCTTTTATCTCTCTCCCCTCACCACAAATCAGATTCTTCTGAGGAGTTCCCATTACATTATCCTTTCCCCTGTGTAATTACCTTAACAAGCTCCAGCTGTTTTTATTCTCAGAAGATTTACTCCCTGATATACCGCTGCCTAACCCCTTCGTAATTGAAGGTCCTAAATGAGCTTTTTTCTCTGTTCCCTAACCAAAATCCATATTCTTTTGGGGAGTTACCAGTACAGTAACCATACCAGGAAGTACTTAATTTATTACGCTACTGCTTTTCTTAATCTCAGTGGAGATATTTACTGATAAACAGCTACCTACGCAGCATGTTCATGTCGTTCCTAAATGAGCTTTTATCTCTCTCCCCTCACCACAAATCGGATTCTTCTGAGGAGTTCCCAATACATTATCCTTTCCACTGTGTAATTACCTTAACAAGCTCCAACTGTTTTTATTCTCAGAAGGTTTACTCCCTGATATACAGCTGCCTACCCCCTTCGTAAGTGCAGGTCCTAAATGAGCTTTTTTCTCTGTTCCCTCACCACAATCCAGATTCTTTTGGGGAGTTACCAGTACAGTAACCATACCAAGAAGTACTTAATTTATTAAGCTACTGCTTTTCTTAATCTCAGTGGAGATATTTACTGATAAACAGCTACCTACCCAGCATGTTCATGTCGTTCTTAAATGAGCTTTTATCTCTCTCCCCTCACCACAAATCAGATTCTTCTGAGGAGTTCCCAGTACATTATCCTTTCCCCTGTGTAATTACCTTAACAAGCTCCAGCTGTTTTTTTTTTGTTTTTTTGTTTTTTTTTTTTGCCAGTCCTGGGCCTTGGACTCAGGGCCTGAGCACTGTCCCTGGCTTCTTTTTGCTCAAGGCTAGCACTCTGCCACTTGAGCCACAGAGCCGCTTCTGGCCGTTTTCAGTATATGTGGTGCTGGGGAATCGAACCTAGGGCCTCGTGTATTGGCAGGCACTCTTGCCGCTAGGCTATTTCCCAAGCCCTCCAGCTGTTTTTATTCTCAGAAGATTTACTCCCTGATATACAGCTGCCTACCCCCGTCGTAAGTGCAGGTCCTAAATGAGCTTTTTTCTCTGTTCCCTCACAAGAATCCAGATTCTTTTGGGGAGTTACCAGTACAGTTACCATACCAGGAAGTACTTAATTTATTAAGCTAATGCTTTTCTTAATCTCAGTGGAGATATTTAC
This sequence comes from Perognathus longimembris pacificus, assembly GCF_023159225.1. Lineage (NCBI taxonomy): Eukaryota > Metazoa > Chordata > Mammalia > Rodentia > Heteromyidae > Perognathus > Perognathus longimembris. Next base: position 7,772 of record NW_025961111.1, read on the forward strand.
TGATAAACAGCTACCTACGCAGCATGTTCATGTCGTTCCTAAATGAGCTTTTATCTCTCTCCCCTCACCACAAATCAGATTCTTCTGAGGAGTTCCCAGTACATTATCCTTTCCCCTGTGTGATTACCTTAACAAGCTCCAGCTCTTTTTATTCTCAGAAGGTTTACTCCCTGATATACAGCTGCCTACCCCCTTCGTAAGTACAGGTCCTAAATGAGCTTTTTTCTCTGTTCCCTCACCACAATCCAGATTCTTTTCAGGAGTTACCAGTACAGTAACCATACCAGGAAGTACTTAGTTTATTAAGATACTGCTTTTCTTAATCTCAGTGGAGATATTTACTGACAAACAGCTACGTACGCAGCATGTTCATGTCGTTCCTAAATGAGCTTTTATCTCTCTCCCCTCACCACAAATCAGATTCTTCTGAGGAGTTCCCAGTACATTATCCTTTTCCCTGTGTAATTACCTTAACAAGCTCCAGCTGTTTTTATTCTCAGAAGCTTTACTCCCTGATATACAGCTGCCTACCCCCTTCTTAAGTGCAGATCCTAAAAGAGTTTTTTTCTCTGTTCCCTCACCACAATCAAGATTCTGTTGGGGAGTTACCAGTACAGTATCCATAGCAGGAAGTACTTAATTTATTAAGCTACTGCTTTTCTTAATCTCAGTGGAGATATTTACTGATAAACAGCTAAGTATGCAGCATGTTCACGTCGTTCCTAAATGAGCTTTTATCTCTCTCCCCTCACCACATATCAGATTCTTCTGAGGAGTTCCCAGTACATTATCCTTTCCGTGTGTAATTCCCTTAACAAGCCCCAGCTGTTTTTATTATTCTCAGAAGGTTTACTCCCTGATATACAGCTGCCTACCCCCTTGGTAAGTGCAGGTCCTAAATGAGCTTTTTTCTCTGTTCCCTCACCACAATCCAGATTGTTTTGGGGAGTTACCAGTACAGTAACCATACCAGGAAGTACTTAATTTATTAAGCTACTGCTTTTCTTAATCTCAGTGGGGATATTTACTGATAAACAGCTACTTACGCAGCATGTTCATGTCGTTCCTAAATGATCTTTTATCTCTCTCCCCTCACCACAAATCAGATTCTTCTGAGGAGTTCCCAGTACATTATCCTTTCCTCTGTGTAATTACCTTAACAAGCTCCAGCTGTTTTTATTCTCAGAAGGTTTACTCCCTGATATAATGCTGCCTACCCCCTTCGTAAGTGCAGGTCCTAAATGAGCTTTTTTCTCTGTTCCCTCACCACAATCCAGATTCTTTTGGGGAGTTACCAGTACAGTAACCATACCAGGAAGTACTTAATTTATTAAGCTACTGCTTTTCTTAATCTCAGTGGAGATATTTACTGATAAACAGCTACCTACGCAGCATGTTCATGTCGTTCCTAAATGAGCATTTCTCTCTCTCCCCTCACCACAAATCAGATTCTTCTGAGGAGTTCCCAGTACATTATCCTTTCCCCTGTGTAATTACCTTAACAAGCTCCAGCTGTTTTTATTCTCAGAAGGTTTACTCCCTGATATACAGCTGCCTACCCCCTTCGTAAGTGCAGGTCCTAAATGAGCTTGTTTCTCTGTTCCCTCACCAGAATCCATATTCTTTTGGGGAGTTACCAGTACAATATCCATACCAGGAATTACTTAATTTATTAAGCTACTGCTTTTCTTAATCTCAGTGGAGATATTTACTGATAAACAGCTACGTATGCAGCATGTTCAAGTCGTTCCTAAATGAGCTTTTATCTCTCTCCCCTCACCACAAATCAGATTCTTCTGAGGAGTTCCCAGTACATTATCCTTTCCCCTGTGTAATTACCTTAACAAGCTCCAGCTGTTTTTATTCTCAGAAGCGATACTCCCTGATATACAGCTGCCTACCCCTTTCGTAAGTGCAGGTCCTAAATGAGCTTTTTTCTCTGTTCCCTCACCAGAATCCAGATTCTTTTGGGGAGTTACCAGTACAGTAACCATACCAGGAAGTACTTAATTTATTAAGCTACTGCTTTTCTTAATCTCAGTGGAGATATTTACTGATAAACAGCTACCTACGCAGCATGTTCATGTCGTTCCTAAATGAGCTTTTATCTCTCTCCCCTCATCACAAATCAGATTCTTCTGAGGAGTTCCCAGTACATTATCCTTTCCCCTGTGTAATTACCTTAACAAGCTCCAGCTTTTTTTATTCTCAGAAGGTTTATTCCCTGATATACAACTGCCTACCCCCTTCGTAAGTGCAGGTCCTAAATGAGCTTTTTTGTCTGTTCCCTCACCACAATCCAGATTCTTTTGGGGAGTTACCAGTACAGTAACCGTATCAGGAAGTACTTAATTTATTAAGCTACTGCTTTTCTTAATCTCAGTGGAGATATTTACTGATAAACAGCTACCTACACAGCATGTTCATTTCGTTCCTAAATGAGCTTTTATCTCTCTCCCCTCACCACAAATCAGATTCTTCTGAGGAGTTCCCAGTACATTATCCTTTCCCCTGTGTAATTACCTTAACAAGCTCCAGCTGTTTTTATTCTCAGAAGGTTTACTCCCTGATATACAGCTGCCTACCCCCTTCGTAAGTGCAGGTCTTAAATGAGCTTTTTTGTCTGTTCTCTCACCACAATCCAGATTCTTTTGGGGAGTTACCAGTACAGTAACCATACCAGGAAGTACTTAATTTATTAAGCTACTGCTTTTCTTAATCTCAGTGGAGATATTTACTGATAAACACCTACCTACGCAGCATGTTTATGTCGTTCCTAAATGAGCTTTTATCTCTCTCCCCTCACCACAATCAGATTCTTCTGAGGAGTTCCCAGTACAATATCCTTTCCCCTGTGTAATTACCTTAACAAGCTCCAGCTGTTTTTATTCTCAGAAGGTTTACTCCCTGATATACAGCTGCCTACCCCCTTCGTAAGTACAGGTCCTAAATGAGCTTTTTTCTCTGTTCCCTCACCACAATCCAGATTCTTTTCGGGAGTTACCAGTACAGTAACCATACCAGGAAGTACTTAATTTATTAAGCTACTGCTTTTCTTAATCTCAGTGGAGATATTTACTGATAAACAGCTACCTACGCAGCATGTTCATGTCGTTACCTAAATGAGCTTTTATCTCTCTCCCCTCACCACAAATCAGATTCTTCTGAGGAGTTCCCAGTACATTATCCTTTCCCCTGTGTAATTACCTTAACAAGCTCCAGCTGTTTTTATTCTCAGAAGGTTTAATCCCTGATATACAGCTGCCTACCCCCTTCGTAAGTGCAGGTTTTAAATGAGCTTTTTTCTCTGTTCCCTCACCACAATCCAGATTCTTTTGGGGAGTTACCAGTACAGTAACCATACCAGGAAGTACTTAATTCATTAAGCTACTGCTTTTCTTAATCTCAGTGGAGATATTTACTGATAAACAGCTACCTAAGTAGTGTTCATGTCGTTCCTAAATGAGCTTTTATCTCTCTCCCCTCACCACAAATCAGATTCTTCTGAGGAGTTCCCAGTACATTATCCTTTCCCCTGTGTAATTACCTTAACAAGCTCCAGCTGTTTTTATTCTCAGAAGGTTTACTCCCTGATAAACAGCTGCCTACCCCCTTCGTAAGTGCAGGTCCTAAATGAGCTTTTTTCTCTGTTCCCTCACCACAATCCGATTCTTTGGGGAGTTACCAGTACAGTAACCATACCAGGAAGTACTTAATTTATTAAGCTACTGCTTTTCTTAATCTCAGTGGAGATATTTACTGATAAACAGCTACCTACGCAGCATGTTCATGTCGTTCCTAAATGAGCTTTTTTCTCTGTTCCCTCACCACAATCCAGATTCTTCTGGGGAGTTACCAGTACATATCCATACCAGGTAATTACTTAACAAGCTACTGCTTTTCTTAATCTCAGTGGAGATATTTACTGATAAACAGCTGCCTACCCCCTTCGTAAGTGCAGGTTCCTAAATGAGCTTTTTTCTCTCCCTCACCACAAATCCAGATTCTTCTGAGGAGTTCCCAGTACATTATCCTTTCCCCTGTGTAATTACCTTAACAAGCTCCAGCTGTTTTTATTCTCAGAAGGTTTACTCCCTGATATACAGCTGCCTACCCCCTTCGTAAGTGTCGTCCTAAATGAGCTTTTTCTCTCTCCCTCACCACAATCCAGATTCTTCTGGGGAGTTACCAGTACATATCCATACCAGGTAATTACTTAATTTAAGCTACTGCTTTTCTTAATCTCAGTGGAGATATTTACTGATAAACAGCTGCCTAACCCATGTTCAAGTCGTTCCTAAATGAGCTTTTATCTCTCTCCCCTCACCACAAATCAGATTCTTCTGAGGAGTTCCAGTACATTATCCTTTCCCCTGTGTAATTACCTTAACAAGCTCCAGCTGTTTTTATTCTCAGAAGGATATTTCCCTGATATACAGCTGCCTACCCCCTGTAAGTGCAGGTCCTAAATGAGCTTTTTCTCTCTCCCTCACCACAATCCAGATTCTTTTGGGAGTTACCAGTACAGTACCATACCAGGAAGTACTTAATTTAAGCTACTGTTTTTAATCTCAGTGGAGATATTTACTGATAAACAGCTACCTACCAGCATTCGTAAGTCGTTCCTAAATGAGCTTTTTTCTCTGTTCCCTCACCACAATCAGATTCTTTTGGGAGTTACCAGTACATATCCATACCAGGAAGTACTTAATTTATTAAGCTACTGCTTTTCTTAATCTCAGTGGAGATATTTACTGATAAACAGCTACCTACGCAGCATGTTCATGTCGTTCCTAAATGAGCTTTTATCTCTCTCCCCTCACCACAAATCAGATTCTTCTGAGGAGTTCCAGTACATTATCCTTTCCCCTGTGTAATTACCTTAACAAGCTCCAGCTGTTTTTATCTCAGAATATTTACTCCCTGATATACAGCTGCCTACCCCCTTCGTAAGTGCAGGTCCTAAATGAGCTTTTTTCTCTGTTCCCTCACCACAATCCAGATTCTTTTGGGAGTTACCAGTACAGTATCCATACCAGGAATACTTAATTTATTAAGCTCACTGCTTTTCTTAATCTCAGTGGAGATATTTACTGATAAACAGCTACCTACGCAGCATGTTCATGTCGTTCCTAAATGAGCTTTTATCTCTCTCCCGTCACCACAAATCAGATTCTTCTGAGGAGTTCCCAGTACATTATCCTTTCCCCTGTGTAATTACCTTAACAAGCTCCAGCTGTTTTTATTCTCAGAAGGTTTACTCCCTGATATACAGCTGCCTACCCCCTTCGTAAGTGCAGGTCCTAAATGAGCTTTTTTCTCTGTTCCCTCACCACAATCCAGATTCTTTTGGGGAGTTACCAGTACAGTAACCATACTAGGAAGTACTTAATTTAAAGCTACTGCTTTTCTTAATCTCAGTGGAGATATTTACTGATAAACAGCTACCTACGCAGCATGTTCATGTCGTTCCTAAATGAGCTTTTATCTCTCTCCCTCACCACAAATCAGATTCTTCTGAGGAGTTCCCAGTACATTATCCTTTCCCCTGTGTAATTACCTTAACAAGCTCCAGCTGTTTTTAATTCTCAGAAGGTTTACTCCCTGATATACAGCTGCCTACCCCCTTCGTAAGTGCAGGTCCTAAATGAGCTTTTTTCTCTGTTCCCTCACCACAATCCAGATTCTTTTGGGGAGTTACCCGTACAGTAACCATACCAGGAAGTACTTAATTTATTAGCTACTGCTTTTCTATTCTCAGTGGAGATATTTACTGATAAACAGCTACCTACGCAGCATGTTCATGTCGTTCCTAAATGAGCTTTTATCTCTCTCCCCTCACCACAATCAGATTCTTCTGAGGAGTTCCCAGTACATTATCCTTTCCCCTGTGTAATTACCTTAACAAGCTCCAGCTGTTTTTATTCTCAGAAGGTTTACTCCCTGATATACAGCTGCCTAACCCCCTTCGTAAGTGCAGGTCCTAAATGAGCTTTTTTCTCTGTTCCCTCACCACAATCCAGATTCTTTTGGGGAGTTACCAGTACAGTAACCATACCAGGAAGTACTTAATTTATTAAGCTACTGCTTTTCTTAATCTCAGTGGAGATATTTACTGATAAACAGCTACCTACGCAGCATGTTCATGTCGTTCCTAAATGAGCTTTTATCTCTCTCCCCTCACCACAAATCAGATTCTTCTGAGGAGTTTCCAGTACATTATCCTTTCCCTGTGTAATTACCTTAAAAAGCTCCAGCTGTTTTTATTCTCAGAAGGTTTACTCTCTGATATACAGCTGCCTACCCCCATCATAAGTGCAGGTCCTAAATGAGCTTTTTTCTCTGTTCCCTCACCACAATCCAGATTCTTTGGGGAGTTACCAGTACAGTAACCATACCAGGAAGTACTTAATTTATTAAGCTACTGCTTTTCTTAATCTCAGTGGAGATATTTACTGATAAACAGCTACCTACGCAGCATGTTCATGTCGTTCCTAAATGAGCTTTTATCTCTCTCCCTCACCACAATCAGATTCTTCTGAGGAGTTACCCAGTACATTATCCTTTCCCCTGTGTAATTACCTTAATTTAAAGCTAGCTGTTTTTTATTCTCAGAAGGTTTTACTGATATACAGCTGCCTACCCCCTTCGTAAGTGCAGGTCCTAAATGAGCTTTTTTCTCTGTTCCCTCACCACAATCCAGATTCTTTTGGGGAGTTACCAGTACAATCCATACCAGGAAGTACTTAATTTATTAAGCTACTGCTTTTCTTAATCTCAGTGGAGATATTTACTGATATACAGCTACCTAACCCATGTAAGTGCAGGTTCCTAAATGAGCTTTTTCTCTCTCCCCTCACCACAATCCAGATTCTTCTGGGAGTTACCAGTACATAACCATACCAGGTAAGTTACTTAACAAGCTACTGCTTTTTTAATCTCAGTGGAGATATTACTCCCTGATAAACAGCTACCTACCCCCATGTATGTCAGGTTCCTAAATGAGCTTTTTCTCTGTCCCTCACCACAAATCAGATTCTTCTTGGGAGTTACCAGTACAGTTATCCATACCAGTGTAATTACCTTAACAAGCTCCACTGTTTTTTATCTCAGAAGGTTTACTGATATACAGCTGCCTACCCATGTTCATGTCAGGTCCTAAATGAGCTTTTTTCTCTGTTCCCTCACCACAATCAGATTCTTTGGGAGTTACCAGTACAGTAACCATACCAGGAAGTACTTAATTTATTAAGCTACTGCTTTTCTTAATCTCAGTGGAGATATTTACTGATAAACAGCTACCTACGCAGCATGTTCATGTCGTTCCTAAATGAGCTTTTATCTCTCTCCCCTCACCACAAATCAGATTCTTCTGAGGAGTTCCAGTACATTATCCTTTCCCCTGTGTAATTACCTTAACAAGCTCCAGCTGTTTTCTTAATCTCAGAAGGAGATATTTACTGATATACAGCTACCTACCCCCTTCGTAAGTGCAGGTCCTAAATGAGCTTTTTTCTCTGTTCCCTCACCACAATCCAGATTCTTTTGGGGAGTTACCAGTACAGTAACCATACCAGGAAGTACTTAATTTATTAAGCTACTGTTTTTTAATCTCAGTGGAGATATTTACTGATAAACAGCTACCTACCATGTTCATGTCGTTCCTAAATGAGCTTTTATTCTCTGTTCCCTCACCACAATCCAGATTCTTTTGGGGAGTTACCAGTACATATCCATACCAGGAAGTACTTAATTTATTAAGCTACTGCTTTTCTAATCTCAGTGGAGATATTTACTGATAAACAGCTACCTACGCAGCATGTTCATGTCGTTCCTAAATGAGCTTTTATCTCTCTCCCTCACCACAAATCCAGATTCTTCTGAGGAGTTACCCAGTACATTATCCTTTCCCCTGTGTAATTACCTTAACAAGCTCCAGCTGTTTTTTATCTCAGAAGGTTTACTCCCTGATATACAGCTGCCTACCCCCTTCGTAAGTCGGTCCTAAATGAGCTTTTTTCTCTGTTCCCTCACCACAATCCAGATTCTTCTGGGGAGTTCCCAGTACAGTAACCATACCAGGAAGTACCTTAATTTATTAAGCTACTGCTTTTCTTAATCTCAGTGGAGATATTTACTGATAAACAGCTACCTACGCAGCATGTTCATGTCGTTCCTAAATGAGCTTTTATCTCTCTCCCCTCACCACAATCAGATTCTTCTGAGGAGTTACCCAGTACATTATCCTTTCCCCTGTGTAATTACCTTAATTTAAGCTCCAGCTGTTTTTATTCTCAGAAGGTTTACTCCCTGATATACAGCTGCCTACCCATTCGTAAGTGCAGGTCCTAAATGAGCTTTTTTCTCTGTTCCCTCACCACAATCCAGATTCTTTTGGGAGTTACCAGTACATTATCCATACCAGGAATACTTAATTTATTAAGCCACTGTTTTCTTAATCTCAGTGGAGATATTTACTGATAAACAGCTGCCTACCCCCTTCGTAAGTGCAGGTCCTAAATGAGCTTTTTTCTCTGTTCCCTCACCACAATCCAGATTCTTTTGGGGAGTTACCAGTACAGTAACCATACCAGGAAGTACTTAATTTATTAAGCTACTGTTTTTAATCTCAGTGGAGATATTTACTGATAAACAGCTACCTACCATGTTCATGTCGTTCCTAAATGAGCTTTTTTCTCTGTTCCCTCACCACAATCCAGATTCTTTTGGGAGTTACCAGTACATATCCATACCAGGAAGTACTTAATTTATTAAGCTACTGCTTTTTAATCTCAGTGGAGATATTTACTGATAAACAGCTACCTACCCATGTTCATGTCGTTCCTAAATGAGCTTTTTTCTCTCCCTCACCACAAATCCAGATTCTTCTGAGGAGTTACCAGTACATTATCCTTTCCCCTGTGTAATTACCTTAACAAGCTCCAGCTGTTTTTATTCTCAGAAGGTTTACTCCCTGATATACAGCTGCCTACCCCCTTCGTAAGTCGGTCCTAAATGAGCTTTTTTCTCTGTTCCCTCACCACAATCCAGATTCTTCTGGGGAGTTACCAGTACAGTATCCATACCAGGAAGTACTTAATTTATTAAGCTACTGCTTTTCTTAATCTCAGTGGAGATATTTACTGATAAACAGCTACCTACGCAGCATGTTCATGTCGTTCCTAAATGAGCTTTTATCTCTCTCCCCTCACCACAAATCAGATTCTTCTGAGGAGTTCCCAGTACATTATCCTTTCCCCTGTGTAATTACCTTAACAAGCTCCAGCTGTTTTTATTCTCAGAAGGTTTACTCCCTGATATACAGCTGCCTAACCCCCTTCGTAAGTGCAGGTCCTAAATGAGCTTTTTTCTCTGTTCCCTCACCACAATCCAGATTCTTTTGGGAGTTACCAGTACATAACCATACCAGGAAGTACTTAATTTATTAAGCTACTGCTTTTCTTAATCTCAGTGGAGATATTTACTGATAAACAGCTACCTACGCAGCATGTTCATGTCGTTCCTAAATGAGCTTTTTCTCTCTCCCTCACCACAAATCAGATTCTTCTTGGGAGTTACCAGTACATTATCCATACCAGTGTAATTACCTTAACAAGCTAGCTGCTTTTTATTCTCAGAAGGTTTACTGATATACAGCTGCCTACCCATGTTCATAAGTGCAGGTCCTAAATGAGCTTTTTTCTCTGTTCCCTCACCACAATCCAGATTCTTTTGGGAGTTACCAGTACAGTAACCTTTCCAGGAAGTACTTAATTTATTAAGCTACTGCTTTTCTTAATCTCAGTGGAGATATTTACTGATAACAGCTACCTACCAGCATGTTCATGCGTTCCTAAATGAGCTTTTATCTCTCTCCCTCACCACAAATCAGATTCTTCTGAGGAGTTCCCAGTACATTATCCTTTCCCCTGTGTAATTACCTTAACAAGCTAGCTGTTTTTAATCTCAGAGATATTTACTGATATACAGCTACCTACCCCCTTCGTAAGTGCAGGTCCTAAATGAGCTTTTTTCTCTGTTCCCTCACCACAATCCAGATTCTTTTGGGGAGTTACCAGTACAGTAACCATACCAGGAAGTACTTAATTTAAAGCTACTGTTTTTATTCTCAGAAGGTTTACTGATATACAGCTGCCTACCCCCTTCGTAAGTGCAGGTCCTAAATGAGCTTTTTTCTCTGTTCCCTCACCACAATCCAGATTCTTTTGGGGAGTTACCAGTACAGTATCCATACCAGGAAGTACTTAATTTATTAAGCTACTGCTTTTCTTAATCTCAGTGGAGATATTTACTGATAAACAGCTACCTACGCAGCATGTTCATGTCGTTCCTAAATGAGCTTTTATCTCTCTCCCTCACCACAAATCAGATTCTTCTGAGGAGTTCCCAGTACATTATCCTTTCCCCTGTGTAATTACCTTAACAAGCTCCAGCTGTTTTTATTCTCAGAAGGTTTACTCCCTGATATACAGCTGCCTACCCCCTTCGTAAGTGCAGGTCCTAAATGAGCTTTTTTCTCTGTTCCCTCACCACAATCCAGATTCTTTTGGGGAGTTACCAGTACAGTAACCATACCAGGAATACTTAATTTATTAGCTACTGCTTTTTATTCTCAGTGGAGATATTTACTGATAAACAGCTACCTACGCAGCATGTTCATGTCGTTCCTAAATGAGCTTTTTTCTCTGTTCCCTCACCACAATCCAGATTCTTTTGGGGAGTTACCAGTACATTATCCATACCAGGAAGTACTTAATTTATTAAGCTACTGCTTTTTAATCTCAGTGGAGATATTTACTGATAAACAGCTACCTACCCATGTTCATGTCGTTCCTAAATGAGCTTTTATCTCTCTCCCCTCACCACAAATCCAGATTCTTCTGAGGAGTTACCAGTACATTATCCTTTCCCCTGTGTAATTACCTTAACAAGCTCCAGCTGTTTTTATTCTCAGAAGGTTTACTCCCTGATAAACAGCTGCCTACCCCCTTCGTAAGTCGGTCCTAAATGAGCTTTTTTCTCTGTTCCCTCACCACAATCCAGATTCTTTGGGGAGTTACCAGTACAGTAACCATACCAGGAAGTACTTAATTTATTAAGCTACTGCTTTTCTTAATCTCAGTGGAGATATTTACTGATAAACAGCTACCTATGCAGCATGTTCATGTCGTTCCTAAATGAGCTTTTTTCTCTGTTCCCTCACCACAATCCAGATTCTTCTGGGGAGTTACCAGTACATATCCATACCAGGAAGTACTTAATTTATTAAGCTACTGCTTTTCTAATCTCAGTGGAGATATTTACTGATAAACAGCTACGTAAGCATGTTCATGTCGTTCCTAAATGAGCTTTTATCTCTCTCCCTCACCACAAATCCGATTCTTCTGAGGATTTCCCAGTACATTATCCTTTCCCCTGTGTAATTACCTTAACAAGCTCCAGCTGTTTTTATTCTCAGAAGGTTTACTCCCTGATATACAGCTGCCTACCCCCTTCGTAAGTGGGTCCTAAATGAGCTTTTTTCTCTGTTCCCTCACCACAATCCAGATTCTTTTGGGGAGTTACCAGTACAGTATCCATACCAGGAAGTACTTAATTTATTAAGCTACTGCTTTTCTTAATCTCAGTGGAGATATTTACTGATAAACAGCTACCTACGCAGCATGTTCATGTCGTTCCTAAATGAGCTTTTATCTCTCTCCCCTCACCACAAATCAGATTCTTCTGAGGAGTTCCAGTACATTATCCTTTCCCCTGTGTAATTACCTTAACAAGCTCCAGCTGTTTTTATTCTCAGAAGGTTTACTCCCTGATATACAACTGCCTACCCCCTTCGTAAGTGCAGGTCCTAAATGAGCTTTTTTCTCTGTTCCCTCACCACAATCCAGATTCTTTTGGGAGTTACCAGTACAGACCATACCAGGAAGTACTTAATTTATTAAGCTACTGCTTTTCTTAATCTCAGTGGAGATATTTACTGATAAACAGCTACCTACGCAGCATGTTCATGTCGTTCCTAAATGAGCTTTTTTCTCTCCCTCACCACAAATCAGATTCTTCTGAGGAGTTACCAGTACATTATCCATACCAGTGTAATTACCTTAATTTATTAGCTACTGCTTTTTATTCTCAGAAGGTATTTACTGATATAACAGCTGTACAGCATGTTCATGTCGTCCTAAATGAGCTTTTTTCTCTGTTCCCTCACCACAAATCAGATTCTTTGGGAGTTACCAGTACAGTAACCTTTCCCCTGGTAAGTACTTAACATTAAGCTACTGCTTTTCTTAATCTCAGTGGAGATATTTACTGATAAACAGCTACCTACCCCCTGTTCGTAAGTGCGTTCCTAAATGAGCTTTTTTCTCTGTTCCCTCACCACAATCCAGATTCTTTTGGGAGTTACCAGTACAGTATCCATACCAGGAAGTACTTAATTTATTAAGCTACTGCTTTTCTTAATCTCAGTGGAGATATTTACTGATAAACAGCTACCTACGCAGCATGTTCATGTCGTTCCTAAATGAGCTTTTATCTCTCTCCCCTCACCACAAATCAGATTCTTCTGAGGAGTTCCCAGTACATTATCCTTTCCCCTGTGTAATTACCTTAACAAGCTCCAGCTGTTTTTATTCTCAGAAGGTTTACTCCCTGATATACAGCTGCCTACGCCCCTTCGTAAGTGCAGGTCCTAAATGAGCTTTTTTCTCTGTTCCCTCACCACAATCCAGATTCTTTTGGGGAGTTACCAGTACAGTAACCATACCAGGAAGTAATTAATTTAAAAAGCTACTGCTTTTCTTAATCTCATTGGAGATATTTACTGATAAACAGCTAACTACGCAGCATGTTCATGTCGTTCCTAAATGAGCTTTTATCGCTCTCCCGTCACCACAAATCAGATTCTTCTGAGGAGTTCCCAGTACATTATCCTTTCCCCTGTGTAATTACCTTAACAAGCTCCAGCTGTTTTAATTCTCAGCAGGTTTACTTCCTGATATACAGCAGCCTACCCCCTTCGTAAGTGCAGGTCCTAAATTAGCTTTTTTCTTTGTTCCCTCACCACAATCCAGATTCTTTTGGGGAGTTACCAGTACAGTAACCATACCAGGAAGTACTTAATTTATTAGGCTACTGCTTTTCGTATTCTCAGTGGAGATATTTACTGATAAACAGCTACGTACGCAGCATGTTCATGTCGTTCTTAAATGAGCTTTTATCTCTCTCCCCTCACCACAAGTCAGATTCTTCTGAGGAGTTCCCAGTACATTATCCTTTCCCCTGTGTAATTACCTTAACAATCTCCAGCTGTTTTTATTCTCAGAAGCGATACTCCCTGATATACAGCTGCCTACCCCCTTCGTAAGTGCAGGTCCTAAATGAGCTTTTTTATCTGTTCCCTCACCACAATCCAGATTCTTTTGGGGAATTACCAGGACAGTAACCATACCAGGAAGTACTTAATTTATTAAGCTATTGCTTTTCTTAATCTCAGTGGAGATATTTACTGATAAACAGCTACCTACGCAGCATGTTCATGTCGTTCCTAAATGAGCTTTTATCTCTCTCCCCTCATCACAAATCAGATTCTTCTGAGGATTTCCCAGTACATTATCCTTTCCCCTGTGTAATTACCTTAAAAAGCTCCAGCTGTTTTTATTCTCAGAAGGTTTACTCCCTGATATACAGCTGCCTACCCCCTTCGTAAGTGGGTCCTAAATGAGCTTTTTTCTCTGTTCCCTCACCACAATCCAGATTCTTTTGGGGAGTTACCAGTACAGTAACCATACCAGGAAGTACTTAATTTATTAAGCTACTGCTTTTCTTAATCTCAGTGGAGATATTTACTGATAAACAGCTACCTACGCAGCATGTTCATGTCGTTCCTAAATGAGCTTTTATCTCTCTCCCTCACCACAAATCCAGATTCTTCTGAGGAGTTACCCAGTACATTATCCTTTCCCCTGTGTAATTACCTTAATTTAAAGCTCCAGCTGTTTTTATTCTCAGAAGGTTTACTGATATACACTGCCTACCCCCTTCGTAAGTGCAGGTCCTAAATGAGCTTTTTTCTCTGTTCCCTCACCACAATCCAGATTCTTCTGGGGAGTTACCAGTACAATATCCATACCAGGAAGTACTTAATTTATTAAGCTACTGCTTTTCTTAATCTCAGTGGAGATATTTACTGATAAACAGCTATGTATGCAGCATGTTCATGTCGTTCCTAAATGAGCTTTTATCTCTCTCCCCTCACCACAAATCAGATTCTTCTGAGGAGTTCCAGTACATTATCCTTTCCCCTGTGTAATTACCTTAACAAGCTCCAGCTGTTTTTATTCTCAGAAGGATACTCCCTGATATACAGCTGCCTACCCCCTTCGTAAGTGCAGGTCCTAAATGAGCTTTTTTCTCTGGTCCCTCACCACAATCCAGATTCTTTTGGGAGTTACCAGTACAGTTACCATACCAGGAAGTACTTAGTTTATTAAGCTACTGCTTTTCTTAATCTCAGTGGAGATATTTACTGATAAACAGCTACCTACGCAGCATGTTCATGTCGTTCCTAAATGAGCTTTTTTCTCTGTTCCCTCACCACAAATCAGATTCTTTGGGAGTTACCAGTACATATCCATACCAGGAAGTACTTAATTTATTAAGCTACTGCTTTTCTTATCTCAGTGGAGATTTACTGATAAACAGCTGCCTACCCCCTGTTCATGTCGTTCCTAAATGAGCTTTTTTCTCTGTTCCCTCACCACAAATCCGATTCTTTGGGGAGTTACCAGTACAGTATCCATACCAGGAAGTACTTAATTTATTAAGCTACTGCTTTTCTAATCTCAGTGGAGATATTTACTGATAAACAGCTACCTATGCAGCATGTTCATGTCGTTCCTAAATGAGCTTTTTTCTCTGTTCCCTCACCACAATCCAGATTCTTTAGGGGAGTTACCAGTACAGTATCCATACCAGGAAGTACTTAATTTATTAAGCTACTGTTTTCTTAATCTCAGTGGAGATATTTACTGATAAACAGCTACCTATGCAGCATGTGCATGTCGTTCCTAAATGAGCTTTTATCTCTCTCCCTCACCACAAATCAGATTCTTCTGAGGAGTTCCCAGTACATTATCCTTTCCCCTGTGTAATTACCTTAACCAGCTCCAGCTGTTTTTATTCTCAGAAGGATACTCCCTGCTATACAGCTGCCTACGCCCTTCGTAAGTGCAGGTCCTAAATGAGCTTTTTTCTCTGTTCCCTCACCACAATCCAGATTCTTTTGGGGAGTTACCAGTACAGTAACCATACCAGGAAGTAATTAATTTAAAAAGCTACTGCTTTTCTTAATCTCATTGGAGATATTTACTGATAAACAGCTAACTACGCAGCATGTTCATGTCGTTCCTAAATGAGCTTTTATCGCTCTCCCGTCACCACAAATCAGATTCTTCTGAGGAGTTCCCAGTACATTATCCTTTCCCCTGTGTAATTACCTTAACAAGCTCCAGCTGTTTTAATTCTCAGCAGGTTTACTTCCTGATATACAGCAGCCTACCCCCTTCGTAAGTGCAGGTCCTAAATTAGCTTTTTTCTTTGTTCCCTCACCACAATCCAGATTCTTTTGGGGAGTTACCAGTACAGTAACCTACCAGGAAGTACTTAATTTATTAGGCTACTGCTTTTCGTATTCTCAGTGGAGATATTTACTGATAAACAGCTACGTACGCAGCATGTTCATGTCGTTCTTAAATGAGCTTTTATCTCTCTCCCCTCACCACAAGTCAGATTCTTCTGAGGAGTTCCCAGTACATTATCCTTTCCCCTGTGTAATTACCTTAACAATCTCCAGCTGTTTTTATTCTCAGAAGCGATACTCCCTGATATACAGCTGCCTACCCCCTTCGTAAGTGCAGGTCCTAAATGAGCTTTTTTATCTGTTCCCTCACCACAATCCAGATTCTTTTGGGGAATTACCAGGACAGTAACCATACCAGGAAGTACTTAATTTATTAAGCTATTGCTTTTCTTAATCTCAGTGAGATATTTACTGATAAACAGCTACCTACGCAGCATGTTCATGTCGTTCCTAAATGAGCTTTTATCTCTCTCCCCTCATCACAAATCAGATTCTTCTGAGGATTTCCCAGTACATTATCCTTTCCCCTGTGTAATTACCTTAAAAAGCTCCAGCTGTTTTTATTCTCAGAAGGTTTACTCCCTGATATACAGCTGCCTACCCCCTTCGTAAGTGCAGGTCCTAAATGAGCTTTTTTCTCTGTTCCCTCACCACAATCCAGATTCTTTTGGGGAGTTACCAGTACAGTAACCATACCAGGAAGTACTTAATTTATTAAGCTACTGCTTTTCTTAATCTCAGTGGAGATATTTACTGATAAACAGCTACCTACGCAGCATTTCATGTCGTTCCTAAATGAGCTTTTTTCTCTGTTCCCTCACCACAATCCAGATTCTTTTGGGGAGTTACCAGTACATATCCATACCAGGAAGTACTTAATTTAAAGCTACTGCTTTTCTTAATCTCAGTGGAGATATTTACTGATAAACAGCTACCTATTCAGCATGTTCATGTCGTTCCTAAATGAGCTTTTATTCTCTCCCCTCACCACAAATCAGATTCTTCTGAGGAGTTCCCAGTACATTATCCTTTCCCCTGTGTAATTACCTTAACAAGCTCCAGCTGTTTTTAATTCTCAGAAGGATACTCCCTGATATACAGCTCCCTAACCCCTTCGTAAGTGCAGGTCCTAAATGAGCTTTTTTCTCTCCCTCACCACAATCCAGATTCTTTTGGGAGTTACCAGTACAATAACCATACCAGGAAGTACTTAATTTATTAGCTACTGCTTTTCTTAATTCTCAGTGGAGATATTTACTGATAAACAGCTACCTACGGAGCATGTTCATGTCGTTCCTAAATGAGCTTTCATCTCTCTCCCTCACCACAAATCAGATTCTTCTTAGGAGTTCCAGTACAGTTATCCTTTCCCCTGTGTAAGTACCTTAACAAGCTCCAGCTGTTTTTATTCTCAGAAGGTTTACTCCCTGATATACAGCTGCCTACCCCCTTCATAAGTGCAGGTCCTAAATGAGCTTTTTTCTCTGTTCCCTCACCACAATCCAGATTCTTTGGGGAGTTACCAGTACAGTAACCATACCAGGAAGTACTTAATTTATTAAGCTACTGCTTTTCTTATCTCAGTGGAGATATTTACTGATAAACAGCTACCTACGCAGCATGTTCATGTCGTTCCTAAATGAGCTTTTATCTCTCTCCCCTCACCACAAATCAGATTCTTTGGGGAGTTACCAGTACATATCCATTTCCCCTGGAAGTACTTAATTTATTAAGCTAGCTGTTTTTATCTCAGAGATATTTACTGATAAACAGCTGCCTACCCCCTTCGTGTGCAGGTTCCTAAATGAGCTTTTTTCTCTGTTCCCTCACCACAATCCAGATTCTTTTGGGGAGTTACCAGTACAGTATCCATACCAGGAAGTACTTAATTTATTAAGCTACTGTTTTTCTTAATCTCAGTGGAGATATTTACTGATAAACAGCTACCTATGCAGCATGTTCATGTCGTTCCTAAATGAGCTTTTTTCTCTGTTCCCTCACCACAATCCAGATTCTTTTGGGGAGTTACCAGTACATATCCATACCAGGAAGTACTTAATTTATTAAGCTACTGCTTTTCTAATCTCAGTGGAGATATTTACTGATAAACAGCTACGTATAGCATGTTCATGTCGTTCCTAAATGAGCTTTTATCTCTCTCCCTCACCACAAATCCAGATTCTTCTGAGGAGTTACCCAGTACATTATCCTTTCCCCTGTGTAATTACCTTAACAAGCTCCAGCTGTTTTTATTCTCAGAAGGTTTACTCCCTGATATACAGCTGCCTACCCCCTTCGTAAGTGGGTCCTAAATGAGCTTTTTTCTCTGTTCCCTCACCACAATCCAGATTCTTCTGGGGAGTTACCAGTACAGTAACCATACCAGGAAGTAATTAATTTATTAAGCTACTGCTTTTCTTAATCTCAGTGGAGATATTTACTGATATACAGCTACCTACGCAGCATGTTCATGTCGTTCCTAAATGAGCTTTTTTCTCTCCCTCACCACAATCCAGATTCTTTTGGGGAGTTACCAGTACATATCCTTTCCAGGAAGTACTTAATTTATTACTACTGCTTTTTATTCTCAGTGGAGATATTTACTGATAAACAGCTGCCTACCCATTCGTAAGTGCAGGTTCCTAAATGAGCTTTTATCTCTCTCCCCTCACCACAATCCAGATTCTTCTGAGGAGTTACCCAGTACATTATCCTTTCCCCTGTGTAATTACCTTAACATTAGCTACTGTTTTTCTTAATCTCAGAAGGAGATATTTACTGATAAACAGCTGCCTACCCCCTTCGTAATGTCGTCCTAAATGAGCTTTTTTCTCTGTTCCCTCACCACAATCCAGATTCTTTTGGGGAGTTACCAGTACAGTAACCATACCAGGAAGTACTTAATTTATTAAGCTACTGCTTTTCTTAATCTCAGTGGAGATATTTACTGATAAACAGCTACCTATGCAGCATGTTCATGTCGTTCCTAAATGAGCTTTTATCTCTCTCCCCTCACCACAAATCAGATTCTTCTGAGGAGTTCCAGTACATTATCCTTTCCCCTGTGTAATTACCTTAACAAGCTCCAGCTGTTTTTATTCTCAGAAGGATACTCCCTGATATACAGCTGCCTACCCCCTTCGTAAGTGCAGGTCCTAAATGAGCTTTTTTCTCTGCCCTCACCACAATCCAGATTCTTTTGGGAGTTACCAGTACAGTATCCATACCAGGAAGTACTTATTTATTAAGCTACTGCTTTTCTTAATCTCAGTGGAGATATTTACTGATAACAGCTACCTACGCAGCATGTTCATGTCGTTCCTAAATGAGCTTTTTTCTCTGTTCCCTCACCACAATCCAGATTCTTTTGGGGAGTTACCAGTACATATCCATACCAGGTAATTACTTAAAAAGCTACTGCTTTTCTTAATCTCAGTGGAGATATTTACTGATAAACAGCTACCTACCCATTCGTGTCGTTCCTAAATGAGCTTTTATTCTCTCCCCTCACCACAAATCAGATTCTTCTGAGGAGTTCCCAGTACATTATCCTTTCCCCTGTGTAATTACCTTAACAAGCTCCAGCTGTTTTTATTCTCAGAAGATATTACTGATATACAGCTAACCTACCCCTTCGTAAGTGCAGGTCCTAAATGAGCTTTTTTCTCTCCCTCACCACAATCCAGATTCTTTTGGGAGTTACCAGTACATAACCATACCAGGAAGTACTTAATTTATTAGCTACTGCTTTTAATCTCAGTGGAGATATTTACTGATAACAGCAGCCTACCTTCGTAAGTCGTTCCTAAATGAGCTTTTTTCTCTCCCTCACCACAATCCAGATTCTTTTGGGGAGTTACCAGTACAGTATCCATACCAGGAAGTACTTAATTTATTAGCTACTGCTTTTTATTCTCAGTGGAGATATTTACTGATAAACAGCTGCCTACCCATGTTCATGTCAGTTCCTAAATGAGCTTTTATCTCTCTCCCTCACCACAATCAGATTCTTTGAGGAGTTCCAGTACAGTAACCTTTCCCCTGTGTAATTACCTTAACATCTAGCTGTTTTTATCTCAGAAGGAGATACTCTGATATACAGCTGCCTACCCCCTTCATGTGCGTCCTAAATGAGCTTTTTTATCTGTTCCCTCACCACAATCCAGATTCTTTTGGGGTTACCAGTACAGTATCCATACCAGGAAGTACTTAATTTATTAAGCTACTGCTTTTCTTAATCTCAGGAGATATTTACTGATAACAGCTACCTACGCAGCATGTTCATGTCGTTCCTAAATGAGCTTTTATCTCTCTCCCTCACCACAAATCAGATTCTTCTGAGGAGTTCCCAGTACATTATCCTTTCCCCTGTGTAATTACCTTAAAAAGCTCCAGCTGTTTTTATTCTCAGAAGGTTTACTCCCTGATATACAGCTGCCTACCCCCTTCGTAAGTGCAGGTCCTAAATGAGCTTTTTTCTCTGTTCCCTCACCACAATCCAGATTCTTTTGGGGAGTTACCAGTACAGTAACCATACCAGGAAGTACTTAATTTAAAGCTACTGCTTTTCTTAATCTCAGTGGAGATATTTACTGATAAACAGCTACCTACGCAGCATGTTCATGTCGTTCCTAAATGAGCTTTTATCTCTCTCCCTCACCACAAATCAGATTCTTCTGAGGAGTTCCCAGTACATTATCCTTTCCCCTGTGTAATTACCTTAACAAGCTCCAGCTGTTTTTAATTCTCAGAAGGTTTACTCCCTGATATACAGCTGCCTACCCCCTTCGTAAGTGCAGGTCCTAAATGAGCTTTTTTCTCTGTTCCCTCACCACAATCCAGATTCTTTTGGGGAGTTACCAGTACAGTAACCATACCAGGAAGTACTTAATTTATTAGCTACTGCTTTTCTTAATCTCAGTGGAGATATTTACTGATAAACAGCTACCTACGCAGCATGTTCATGTCGTTCCTAAATGAGCTTTTATCTCTCTCCCCTCACCACAATCAGATTCTTCTTGGGGAGTTACCAGTACATTATCCTTTCCCCTGTGTAATTACCTTAATTTATTAAGCTACTGTTTTTATTCTCAGAAGGAGATATTTACTGATATAACAGCTACCCCCTTCGTAAGTGCAGGTCCTAAATGAGCTTTTATCTCTCTCCCTCACCACAAATCCAGATTCTTTGGGATTACCAGTACATTATCCATACCAGGAAGTACTTAACAAGCTAGCTGTTTTTAATCTCAGAGAGGTATTTACTGATAAACAGCTACCTACCCCCTTCGTAAGTCGTTCCTAAATGAGCTTTTTTCTCTGTTCCCTCACCACAATCCAGATTCTTCTGGGGAGTTACCAGTACAGTATCCATACCAGGAAGTAATTAATTTATTAAGCTACTGCTTTTCTTAATCTCAGTGGAGATATTTACTGATAAACAGCTACCTACGCAGCATGTTCATGTCGTTCCTAAATGAGCTTTTTTCTCTGTTCCCTCACCACAATCCAGATTCTTCTGGGGAGTTACCAGTACATATCCATACCAGGTAATTACCTTAACAACTACTGTTTTTAATCTCAGTGGAGAATTTACTGATAAACAGCTGCCTACCCTTCGTAAGTGCAGGTTCCTAAATGAGCTTTTTTCTCTGTTCCCTCACCACAATCCAGATTCTTTTGGGAGTTACCAGTACAGAACCTACCAGGAAGTACTTAATTTATTAAGCTACTGCTTTTCTTAATCTCAGTGGAGATATTTACTGATAAACAGCTACCTATGCAGCATGTACATGTCGTTCCTAAATGAGCTTTTTTCTCTGTTCCCTCACCACAATCCAGATTCTTCTGGGGAGTTACCAGTACATATCCATACCAGGAAGTACTTAATTTATTAAGCTACTGCTTTTCTTAATCTCAGTGGAGATATTTACTGATAAACAGCTATGTATGCAGCATGTTCATGTCGTTCCTAAATGAGCTTTTATCTCTCTCCCCTCACCACAAATCAGATTCTTCTGAGGAGTTCCAGTACATTATCCTTTCCCCTGTGTAATTACCTTAACAAGCTCCAGCTGTTTTTATTCTCAGAAGGATACTCCCTGATATACAGCTGCCTACCCCCTTCGTAAGTGCAGGTCCTAAATGAGCTTTTTTCTCTGGTCCCTCACCACAATCCAGATTCTTTTGGGAGTTACCAGTACAGTTACCATACCAGGAAGTACTTAGTTTATTAAGCTACTGCTTTTCTTAATCTCAGTGGAGATATTTACTGATAAACAGCTACCTACGCAGCATGTTCATGTCGTTCCTAAATGAGCTTTTTTCTCTCCCTCACCACAAATCAGATTCTTTGGGGAGTTCCAGTACATATCCATACCAGGAAGTACTTAATTTATTAGCTACTGCTTTTTATTCTCAGTGGAGATTTACTGATAAACAGCTGCCTACCCCCTTCGTAAGTCAGGTTCCTAAATGAGCTTTTTTCTCTGTTCCCTCACCACAAAATCCGATTCTTTGGGGAGTTACCAGTACAGTAACCATACCAGGAAGTACTTAATTTATTAAGCTACTGCTTTTCTTAATCTCAGTGGAGATATTTACTGATAAACAGCTACCTATGCAGCATGTTCATGTCGTTCCTAAATGAGCTTTTTTCTCTGTTCCCTCACCACAATCCAGATTCTTTAGGGGAGTTACCAGTACAATATCCATACCAGGAAGTACTTAATTTATTAAGCTACTGCTTTTCTTAATCTCAGTGGAGATATTTACTGATAAACAGCTACCTACGCAGCATGTGCATGTCGTTCCTAAATGAGCTTTTATCTCTCTCCCCTCACCACAAATCAGATTCTTCTGAGGAGTTCCCAGTACATTATCCTTTCCCCTGTGTAATTACCTTAACCAGCTCCAGCTGTTTTTATTCTCAGAAGGATACTCCCTGCTATACAGCTGCCTACGCCCTTCGTAAGTGCAGGTCCTAAATGAGCTTTTTTCTCTGTTCCCTCACCACAATCCAGATTCTTTTGGGGAGTTACCAGTACAGTAACCATACCAGGAAGTAATTAATTTAAAAAGCTACTGCTTTTCTTAATCTCATTGGAGATATTTACTGATAAACAGCTAACTACGCAGCATGTTCATGTCGTTCCTAAATGAGCTTTTATCGCTCTCCCGTCACCACAAATCAGATTCTTCTGAGGAGTTCCCAGTACATTATCCTTTCCCCTGTGTAATTACCTTAACAAGCTCCAGCTGTTTTAATTCTCAGCAGGTTTACTTCCTGATATACAGCAGCCTACCCCCTTCGTAAGTGCAGGTCCTAAATTAGCTTTTTTCTTTGTTCCCTCACCACAATCCAGATTCTTTTGGGGAGTTACCAGTACAGTAACCATACCAGGAAGTACTTAATTTATTAGGCTACTGCTTTTCGTATTCTCAGTGGAGATATTTACTGATAAACAGCTACGTACGCAGCATGTTCATGTCGTTCTTAAATGAGCTTTTATCTCTCTCCCCTCACCACAAGTCAGATTCTTCTGAGGAGTTCCCAGTACATTATCCTTTCCCCTGTGTAATTACCTTAACAATCTCCAGCTGTTTTTATTCTCAGAAGCGATACTCCCTGATATACAGCTGCCTACCCCCTTCGTAAGTGCAGGTCCTAAATGAGCTTTTTTATCTGTTCCCTCACCACAATCCAGATTCTTTTGGGGAATTACCAGGACAGTAACCATACCAGGAAGTACTTAATTTATTAAGCTATTGCTTTTCTTAATCTCAGTAGAGATATTTACTGATAAACAGCTACCTACGCAGCATGTTCATGTCGTTCCTAAATGAGCTTTTATCTCTCTCCCCTCATCACAAATCAGATTCTTCTGAGGATTTCCCAGTACATTATCCTTTCCCCTGTGTAATTACCTTAAAAAGCTCCAGCTGTTTTTATTCTCAGAAGGTTTACTCCCTGATATACAGCTGCCTACCCCCTTCGTAAGTGCAGGTCCTAAATGAGCTTTTTTCTCTGTTCCCTCACCACAATCCAGATTCTTTTGGGGAGTTACCAGTACAGTAACCATACCAGGAAGTACTTAATTTATTAAGCTACTTCTGTTCTTAATCTCAGTGGAGATATTTACTGATAAACAGCTACCTATGCAGCATTTCATGTCGTTCCTAAATGAGCTTTTTTCTCTGTTCCCTCACCACAATCCAGATTCTTTTGGGGAGTTACCAGTACAATATCCATACCAGGAAGTACTTAATTTATTAAGCTACTGCTTTTCTTAATCTCAGTGGAGATATTTACTGATAAACAGCTACCTATTCAGCATGTTCATGTCGTTCCTAAATGAGCTTTTATTCTCTCCCCTCACCACAAATCAGATTCTTCTGAGGAGTTCCCAGTACATTATCCTTTCCCCTGTGTAATTACCTTAACAAGCTCCAGCTGTTTTTAATTCTCAGAAGGATACTCCCTGATATACAGCTCCCTAACCCCTTCGTAAGTGCAGGTCCTAAATGAGCTTTTTTCTCTGGTCCCTCACCACAATCCAGATTCTTTGGGAGTTACCAGTACAATAACCATACCAGGAAGTACTTAATTTATTAAGCTACTGCTTTTCTTATCTCAGTGGAGATATTTACTGATAAACAGCTACCTACGGAGCATGTTCATGTCGTTCCTAAATGAGCTTTCATCTCTCTCCCTCACCACAAATCAGATTCTTCTGAGGAGTTCCCAGTACAGTTATCCTTTCCCCTGTGTAAGTACCTTAACAAGCTCCAGCTGTTTTTATTCTCAGAAGGTTTACTCCCTGATATACAGCTGCCTACCCCCTTCGTAAGTGCAGGTCCTAAATGAGCTTTTTTCTCTGTTCCCTCACCACAAATCCGATTCTTTGGGGAGTTACCAGTACAGTAACCATACCAGGAAGTACTTAATTTATTAAGCTACTGCTTTTCTTATCTCAGTGGAGATATTACTGATAAACAGCTACCTAGCAGCATGTTCATGTCGTTCCTAAATGAGCTTTTTTCTCTGTTCTCACCACAATCCAGATTCTTTGGGGAGTTACCAGTACAGTATCCATACCAGGAAGTACTTAATTTATTAAGCTACTGCTTTTCTAATCTCAGTGGAGATATTTACTGATAAACAGCTACCTATGCAGCATGTGCATGTCGTTCCTAAATGAGCTTTTTTCTCTGTTCCCTCACCACAATCCAGATTCTTTGAGGGTTACCAGTACAATATCCATACCAGGAAGTACTTAATTTATTAAGCTACTGTTTTTAATCTCAGTGGAGATATTTACTGATAAACAGCTACCTACCATGTCATGTGCATGTTCCTAAATGAGCTTTTTTCTCTGTTCCCTCACCACAAATCCAGATTCTTTTGGGGAGTTACCAGTACATATCCATACCAGGAAGTACTTAATTTATTAAGCTACTGCTTTTTAATCTCAGTGGAGATATTTACTGATAAACAGCTATACGCAGCCTGTCATGTCGTTCCTAAATGAGCTTTTATCTCTCTCCCTCACCACAAATCCAGATTCTTCTGAGGAGTTACCAGTACATTATCCTACCCCTGTGTAATTACCTTAACAAGCTCCAGCTGTTTTTATTCTCAGAAGGTTTACTCCCTGATATACAGCTGCCTACCCCCTTCGTAAGTCGGTCCTAAATGAGCTTTTTTCTCTGTTCCCTCACCACAATCCAGATTCTTCTGGGAGTTCCCAGTACAGTAACCATACCAGGAAGTAATTAATTTATTAAGCTACTGCTTTTCTTAATCTCAGTGGAGATATTTACTGATATACAGCTACCTACCAGCATGTTCATGTCGTTCCTAAATGAGCTTTTATCTCTCTCCCTCACCACAATCAGATTCTTCTGAGGAGTTACCCAGTACAGTATCCTTTCCAGTGTAAGTTACCTTAATTTAAGCTCCAGCTGTTTTTATTCTCAGAAGGTTTTACTCCCTGATATACAGCTGCCTACCCATTCGTAAGTGCAGGTCTTAAATGAGCTTTTTTCTCTGTTCCCTCACCACAATCCAGATTCTTCTGGGAGTTACCAGTACATTATCCATACCAGGAAGTACTTAATTTATTAAGCTACTGTTTTCTTAATCTCAGTGGAGATATTTACTGATAAACAGCTACCTACCAGCATGTACATGTCGTTCCTAAATGAGCTTTTATCTCTCTCCCTCACCACAATCCAGATTCTTTTGGGGAGTTACCAGTACAGTATCCATACCAGGAAGTACTTAATTTATTAAGCTAGCTGTTTTTAATCTCAGTAGAGATATTTACTGATAAACAGCTACCTACCCATGTTCATGTCGTTCCTAAATGAGCTTTTATCTCTCTCCCCTCACCACAAATCAGATTCTTCTGAGGAGTTCCAGTACATTATCCTTTCCCCTGTGTAATTACCTTAAAGCTCCAGCTGTTTTTATTCTCAGAAGGATATTTACTGATATACAGCTGCCTACCCCCTTCGTAAGTGCAGGTCCTAAATGAGCTTTTTTCTCTGTTCCCTCACCACAATCCAGATTCTTTTGGGAGTTACCAGTACAGTAACCATACCAGGAAGTACTTAATTTAAGCTACTGTTTTAATCTCAGTGGAGATATTTACTGATAACAGCTACCTACCATTCATGTCGTTCCTAAATGAGCTTTTTTCTCTGTTCCCTCACCACAATCCAGATTCTTTTGGGGAGTTACCAGTACATATCCATACCAGGAAGTAATTAATTTAAAGCTACTGCTTTTCTTAATCTCAGTGGAGATATTTACTGATAAACAGCTACTACCAGCATGTTCATGTCGTTCCTAAATGAGCTTTTATCTCTCCCCTCACCACAAATCAGATTCTTCTGAGGAGTTCCCAGTACATTATCCTTTCCCCTGTGTAATTACCTTAACAAGCTCCAGCTGTTTTTAATTCTCAGAGGTTTACTCCCTGATATACAGCAGCCTAACCCCTTCGTAAGTGCAGGTCCTAAATGAGCTTTTTTCTCTGTTCCCTCACCACAATCCAGATTCTTTTGGGAGTTACCAGTACATAACCATACCAGGAAGTACTTAATTTATTAGCTACTGCTTTTCTAATTCTCAGTGGAGATATTTACTGATAAACAGCTACCTACGCAGCATGTTCATGTCGTTCCTAAATGAGCTTTTATCTCTCTCCCTCACCACAAATCAGATTCTTCTGAGGAGTTCCCAGTACATTATCCTTTCCCCTGTGTAAGTACCTTAACAAGCTCCAGCTTTTTTATTCTCAGAAGGTTTACTCCCTGATATACAGCTGCCTACCCCCTTCGTAAGTGCAGGTCCTAAATGAGCTTTTTTCTCTGTTCCCTCACCACAATCCAGATTCTTTTGGGGAGTTACCAGTACAGTAACCATACCAGGAAGTACTTAATTTATTAAGCTACTGCTTTTCTTAATCTCAGTGGAGATATTTACTGATAAACAGCTACCTACGCAGCATGTTCATGTCGTTCCTAAATGAGCTTTTATCTCTCTCCCCTCACCACAATCAGATTCTTCTGAGGAGTTCCCAGTACATTATCCTTTCCCCTGTGTAATTACCTTAACAATCTCCAGCTGTTTTTATTCTCAGAAGGATACTCCCTGATATACAGCTGCCTACCCCCTTCGTAAGTGCAGGTCCTAAATGAGCTTTTTTATCTGTTCCCTCACCACAATCCAGATTCTTTGGGGATTACCAGTACAGTAACCATACCAGGAAGTACTTAATTTATTAAGCTAGCTTTTCTTAATCTCAGTAAGATATTTACTGATAAACAGCTACCTACGCAGCATGTTCATGTCGTTCCTAAATGAGCTTTTTTCTCTGTTCCCTCACCACAATCCAGATTCTTTTGGGGAGTTACCAGTACAGTATCCATACCAGGAAGTACTTAATTTATTAAGCTACTGCTTTTCTAATCTCAGTGGAGATATTTACTGATAAACAGCTGCCTACCCATTCGTATGTCAGGTTCCTAAATGAGCTTTTATCTCTCTCCCTCACCACAAATCCAGATTCTTCTGAGGAGTTCCCAGTACATTATCCTTTCCCCTGTGTAATACCTTAACAAGCTCCAGCTGTTTTTATTCTCAGAAGGTTTACTGATATACAGCTGCCTACCCCCTTCGTATGTCGTCCTAAATGAGCTTTTTTCTCTGTTCCCTCACCACAATCCAGATTCTTCTGGGGAGTTACCAGTACAGTAACCATACCAGGTAATTACTTAAAAGCTACTGTTTTTAATCTCAGTGGAGATATTTACTGATATACAGCTACCTACCATGTTCATGTCGTTCCTAAATGAGCTTTTTTCTCTGTTCCCTCACCACAATCCAGATTCTTTTGGGGAGTTACCAGTACATATCCATACCAGGAAGTACTTAATTTATTAAGCTACTGCTTTTCTAATCTCAGTGGAGATATTTACTGATAAACAGCTACCTACCAGCATGTCATGTCGTTCCTAAATGAGCTTTTATCTCTCTCCCCTCACCACAAATCCAGATTCTTCTGAGGAGTTACCCAGTACATTATCCTTTCCCCTGTGTAATTACCTTAACAAGCTCCAGCTGTTTTTATTCTCAGAAGGTTTACTCCCTGATATACAGCTGCCTACCCCCTTCGTAAGTGCGGTCCTAAATGAGCTTTTTTCTCTGTTCCCTCACCACAATCCAGATTCTTCTGGGGAGTTACAGTACAGTAACCATACCAGGAAGTAATTAATTTATTAAGCTACTGCTTTTCTTAATCTCAGTGGAGATATTTACTGATAAACAGCTACCTACGCAGCATGTTCATGTCGTTCCTAAATGAGCTTTTATCTCTCTCCCCTCACCACAAATCAGATTCTTCTGAGGAGTTCCCAGTACATTATCCTTTCCCCTGTGTAATTACCTTAACAAGCTCCAGCTGTTTTTATTCTCAGAAGGTTTACTCCCTGATATACAGCTGCCTACCCCCTTCGTAAGTGCAGGTCCTAAATGAGCTTTTTTCTCTGTTCCCTCACCACAATCCAGATTCTTTTGGGGAGTTACCAGTACAGTAACCATACCAGGAAGTACTTAATTTATTAAGCTACTGCTTTTCTTAATCTCAGTGGAGATATTTACTGATAACAGCTACCTACGCAGCATGTACATGTCGTTCCTAAATGAGCTTTTTCTCTCTCCCTCACCACAAATCAGATTCTTCTGAGGGAGTTCCCAGTACATATCCTTTCCAGTGTAATTACTTAACAAGCTCCAGCTGTTTTTATTCTCAGAAGGTTTACTGATATACAGCTGGCTACCCCTTCGTAAGTGCAGGTCCTAAATGAGCTTTTTTCTCGTTCCCTCACCACAAATCAGATTCTTTGGGGAGTTACCAGTACAGTAACCATACCAGGAAGTACCTTAATTTAAGCTACTGCTTTTTAATCTCAGTGGAGATATTTACTGATAAACAGCTACCTACGCAGCATGTTCATGTCGTTCCTAAATGAGCTTTTATTCTCTCCCTCACCACAAATCAGATTCTTCTGAAGTTCCCAGTACATTATCCTTTCCCCTGTGTAATTACCTTAACAAGCTCCAGCTGTTTTTAATTCTCAGAAGGTTTACTGATATACAGCTGCCTACCCCCTTCGTAAGTGCAGTCCTAAATGAGCTTTTTTCTCTGTTCCCTCACCACAATCCAGATTCTTTTGGGGAGTTACCAGTACAGTAACCATACCAGGAAGTACTTAATTTATTAGCTACTGCTTTTCTTATTCTCAGTGGAGATATTTACTGATAAACAGCTACCTACGCAGTAATGTTCATGGTTCCTAAATGAGCTTTTATCTCTCTCCCCTCACCACAATCAGATTCTTCTGAGGAGTTCCCAGTACAGTTAACCTTTCCCCTGTGTAATTACCTTAACAAGCTACTGCTGTTTTTATTCAGTCAGAATTTACTGATATACAGCTGCCTACCCCCTTCGAAGTGCATGTCCTAAATGAGCTTTTTTCTCTGTTCCCTCACCACAATCCAGATTCTTTTGGGGAGTTACCAGTACAGTAACCATACCAGGAAGTACTTAATTTATTAAGCTACTGCTTTTCTTAATCTCAGTGGAGATATTTACTGATAAACAGCTACCTACGCAGCATGTTCATGTCGTTCCTAAATGAGCTTTTATCTCTCTCCCCTCACCACAAATCAGATTCTTCTGAGGAGTTCCCAGTACATTATCCTTTCCCCTGTGTAATTACCTTAAAAAGCTCCAGCTGTTTTTATTCTCAGAAGGTTTACTCCCTTATATACAGCTGCCTACGCCCCTTCGTAAGTGCAGGTCCTAAATGAGCTTTTTTCTCTGTTCCCTCACCACAATCCAGATTCTTTGGGGAGTTACCAGTACAGTAACCATACCAGGAAGTACTTAATTTAAAGCTACTGCTTTTCTTAATCTCAGTGGAGATATTTACTGATAAAGCTACCTACGCAGCATGTTCATGTCGTTCCTAAATGAGCTTTTATCTCTCTCCCTCACCACAAATCAGATTCTTCTGAGGAGTTCCCAGTACAGTATCCTTTCCCCTGTGAATTACCTTAACAAGCTCCAGCTGTTTTTATTCTCAGAAGGTTTACTCCCTGATATACAGCTGCCTACCCCCTTCGTAAGTGCAGGTCCTAAATGAGCTTTTTTCTCTGTTCCCTCACCACAATCCAGATTCTTCTGGGGAGTTACCAGTACAGTAACCATACCAGGAAGTACTTAATTTATTAGCTACTGCTTTTCTTATTCAGTGGAGATATTTACTGATAAACAGCTACCTACTCAGCATGTTCATGTCGTTCCTAAATGAGCTTTTATCTCTCTCCCCTCACCACAATCAGATTCTTCTGATGGGGAGTTCCCAGTACATTATCCTTTCCCCTGTGTAAGTACCTTAATTTAAAGCTCCAGCTGTTTTTATCTCAGAATATTTACTGATATACAGCTGCCTACCCCCTTCGTAAGTGCAGGTCCTAAATGAGCTTTTTTCTCTGTTCCCTCACCACAAATCCAGATTCTTTTGGGGAGTTACCAGTACAGTAACCATACCAGGAAGTACTTAATTTATTAAGCTAGCTGCTTTTCTTAATCTCAGTGGAGATATTTACTGATAAACAGCTACCTACAGCATGTTCATGTCGTTCCTAAATGAGCTTTTATCTCTCTCCCCTCACCACAAATCAGATTCTTCTGAATTGTCCCAGTACATTATCCTTTCCCCTGTGTAATTACCTTAAAAGCTAGCTGTTTTTATTCAGTCAGAAGGTTTACTCCCTGATATACAGCTGCCTACCCCCTTCGTAAGTGCAGGTCCTAAATGAGCTTTTTTCTCTGTTCCCTCACCACAATCCAGATTCTTTTGGGAGTTACCAGTACAGTAACCATACCAGGAAGTACTTAATTTATTAAGCTACTGTTTTTTAATCTCAGTGGAGATATTTACTGATAAACAGCTACCTAAGCAGTAAGTGTTCATGTCGTTCCTAAATGAGCTTTTTTCTCTGTTCCCTCACCACAATCCAGATTCTTTTGGGGAGTTACCAGTACATAACCATACCAGGAAGTACTTAATTTATTAAGCTACTGTTTTTAATCTCAGTGGAGATATTTACTGATAAACAGCTACCTATTCAGCATGTCATGTCCTAAATGAGCTTTTTTCTCTGTTCCCTCACCACAATCCAGATTCTTTTGGGGAGTTACCAGTACATATCCTACCAGGAAGTACTTAATTTATTAAGCTACTGTTTCTTAATCTCAGTGGAGATATTTACTGATAAACAGCTACCTACGCAGCATGTTCATGTCGTTCCTAAATGAGCTTTATCTCTCGCCCTCACCACAAATCAGATTCTTCTGAGGAGTTCCAGTACATTATCCTTTCCCGTGTGTAATTACCTTAACAAGCTCCAGCTGTTTTTATTCTCAGAATTTACTCCCTGATATACAGCTGCCTACCCCCTTCGTAAGTGCAGGTCGTTCAAATGAGCTTTTTTCTCTCCCTCACCACAAATCCGATTCTTCTGGGAGTTACCAGTACAGTATCCATACCAGGAAGTACTTAATTTATTAAGCTACTGCTTTCTTAATCTCAGTGGAGATATTTACTGATAAACAGCTACCTACGTAGCATGTTCATGTCGTTCCTAAATGAGCTTTTATCTCTCTCCCTCACCACAAATCAGATTCTTCTGAGTTCCCAGTACATTATCCTTTCCCCTGTGTAATTACCTTAACAAGCTCCAGCTGTTTTTATTCTCAGAAGGTTTACTCCCTGATATACAGCTGCCTACCCCCTTCGTAAGGCAGGTCCTAAATGAGCTTTTTTCTCTGTTCCCTCACCACAATCCAGATTCTTTTGGGGAGTTACCAGTACAGTAACCATACCAGGAAGTACTTAATTTATTAAGCTACTGCTTTTCTTAATCTCAGTGGAGATATTTACTGATAAACAGCTACCTATGCAGCATGTTCATGTCGTTCCTAAATGAGCTTTTATCTCTCTCCCTCACCACAATCCAGATTCTTCAGAGGAGTTCCAGTACAATTAACCTTTCCCCTGTGTAATTACCTTAACAAGCTCCAGCTGTTTTTATTCAGTCAGAATTTACTGATATACAGCTGCCTACCCCCTTCGATGTGCATGTCCTAAATGAGCTTTTTTCTCTGTTCCCTCACCACAATCCAGATTCTTTTGGGGAGTTACCAGTACAGTAACCATACCAGGAAGTACTTAATATTAAGCTACTGCTTTCTTAATCTCAGTGGAGATATTTACTGATAAACAGCTACCTACGCAGCATGTCATGTCGTTCCTAAATGAGCTTTTATCTCTCTCCCCTCACCACAAATCAGATTCTTCTGAGGAGTTCCCAGTACATTATCCTCCCCCTGTGTAATTACCTTAACAAGCTCCAGCTGTTTTTATTCTCAGAAGGTTTACTCCCTATATACAGCTGCCTACCCCCTTCGTAAGTGCAGGTCCTAAATGAGCTTTTTTATCTGTTCCCTCACCACAATCCAGATTCTTCTGGGGAGTTACCAGTACAGTAACCATACCAGGAAGTACTTAATTTATTAAGCTACTGCTTTTCTTAATCTCAGTGGAGATATTTACTGATATACAGCTACCTATGCAGCATGTTCATGTCGTTCCTAAATGAGCTTTTATCTCTCTCCCCTCACCACAAATCAGATTCTTCTGAGGAGTTCCCAGTACAGTATCCTTTCCCCTGTGTAATTACCTTAACAAGCTCCAGCTGTTTTTATTCTCAGAAGGTTTCTCCCTGATATACAGCTGCCTACCCTTCGTAAGTGCAGGTCTTAAATGAGCTTTTTTCTCTGTTCCCTCACCACAATCCAGATTCTTCTGGGGAGTTACCAGTACAGTAACCATACCAGGAAGTACTTAATTTATTAAGCTACTGCTTTTCTTAATCTCAGTGGAGATATTTACTGATAAACAGCTACCTACTCAGAATGTTCATGTCGTTCCTAAATGAGCTTTTATCTCTCTCCCCTCACCACAAATCAGATTCTTCTGATGGAGTTCCCAGTACATTATCCTTTCCCCTGTGTAATTACCTTAACAAGCTCCAGCTGTTTTTATTCTCAGAAGGTTTACTCCTGATATACAGCTGCCTACCCCCTTCGTAAGTGCAGGTCCTAAATGAGCTTTTTTCTCTGTTCCCTCACACAAATCCGATTCTTCTGGGGAGTTACCAGTACAGTAACCATACCAGGAAGTACTTAATTTATTAAGCTACTGCTTTTCTTAATCTCAGTGGAGATATTTACTGATAACAGCTACCTACGCAGCATGTACATGTCGTTCCTAAATGAGCTTTATCTCTCTCCCTCACCACAAATCAGATTCTTCTGAGGAGTTCCCAGTACATTATCCTTTCCCCTGTGTAATTACCTTAACAAGCTCCAGCTGTTTCTTATTCTCAGAAGGTTTACTCCCTGATATACAGCTGCTACCCCTTCGTAAGTGCAGGTCTTCAATGAGCTTTTTTCTCTGTTCCCTCACCACAATCCAGATTCTTTTGGGGAGTTACCAGTACAGTAACCATACCAGGAAGTACTTAATTTATTAAGCTACTGCTTTTCTTAATCTCAGTGGAGATATTTACTGATAAACAGCTACCTAGCAGCATGTTCATGTCGTTCCTAAATGAGCTTTTATCTCTCTCCCCTCACCACAAATCAGATTCTTCTGAGGAGTTCCCAGTACATTATCCTTTCCCCTGTGTAATTACCTTAACAAGCTCCAGCTGTTTTTATTCTCAGAAGGTTTACTCCCTGATATACAGCTGCCTAACCCCTTCGTAAGTGCAGGTCCTAAATGAGCTTTTTTCTCTGTTCCCTCACCACAATCCAGATTCTTTTGGGGAGTTACCAGTACAGTAACCATACCAGGAAGTACTTAATTTATTAAGCTACTGCTTTTCTTAATCTCAGTGGAGATATTTACTGATAAACAGCTACCTAAGCAGATGTTCATGTCGTTCCTAAATGAGCTTTTATCTCTCTCCCCTCACCACAAATCAGATTCTTCTGAGGAGTTCCCAGTACATTATCCTTTCCCCTGTGTAATTACCTTAACAAGCTCCAGCTGTTTTTATTCTCAGAAGGTTTACTCCCTGATATACAGCTGCCTACCCCCTTCGTAAGTGCAGGTCCTAAATGAGCTTTTTTCTCTGTTCCCTCACCACAATCCAGATTCTTTTGGGGAGTTACCAGTACAGTAACCATACCAGGAAGTACTTAATTTATTAAGCTACTGCTTTTCTTAATCTCAGTGGAGATATTTACTGATAAACAGCTACCTACGCAGCATGTTCATGTCGTTCCTAAATGAGCTTTTATCTCTCTCCCCTCACCACAATCAGATTCTTCTGAGGAGTTCCCAGTACATTATCCTTTCCCCTGTGTAATTACCTTAACAAGCTAGCTGTTTTTATTCTCAGAAGGTACTCCCTTATATACAGCTGCCTACCCCCTTCGTAAGTGCAGGTCCTAAATGAGCTTTTTTCTCTGTTCCCTCACCACAATCCAGATTCTTTGGGGAGTTACCAGTACAGTAACCATACCAGGAAGTACTTAATTTATTAAGCTACTGCTTTTCTTAATCTCAGTGGAGATATTTACTGATAAAGCTACCTACGCAGCATGTTCATGTCGTTCCTAAATGAGCTTTTATCTCTCTCCCCTCACCACAAATCAGATTCTTCTGAGGAGTTCCCAGTACAGTATCCTTTCCCCTGTGTAATTACCTTAAAAGCTCCAGCTGTTTTTATCTCAGAAGGTTTGCTCCCTGATATACAGCTGCCTACCCCCTTCGTAAGTGCAGGTCCTAAATGAGCTTTTTCTCTGTTCCCTCACCAAATCCAGATTCTTTTGGGGAGTTACCAGTACAGTAACCATACCAGGAAGTACTTAATTTATAAGCTACTGCTTTCTTAATCTCAGTGGAGATATTTACTGATAAACAGCTACCTACGCAGAATGTTCATGTCGTTCCTAAATGAGCTTTTATCTCTCTCCCCTCACCACAAATCAGATTCTTCTGAGGAGTTCCCAGTACATTATCCTTTCCCCTGTGTAATTACCTTAACAAGCTACCAGCTGTTTTTATTCTCAGAAGGTTTACTCCTGATATACAGCTGCCTACCCCCTTCGTAAGTGCAGGTCCTAAATGAGCTTTTTTCTCTCTTCCCTCACCACAATCCAGATTCTTTTGGGGAGTTACCAGTACAGTAACCATACCAGGAAGTACTTAATTTATTAAGCTACTGCTTTTCTTAATCTCAGTGGAGATATTTACTGATAAACAGCTACCTACGCAGCATGTTCATGTCGTTCCTAAATGAGCTTTTATCTCTCTCCCTCACCACAAATCAGATTCTTCTGAGGAGTTCCCAGTACATTATCCTTTCCCCTGTGTAATTACCTTAACAAGCTCCAGCTGTTTTTATTCTCAGAAGGTTTACTCCCTGATATACAGCTGCCTACCCACTTCGTAAGTGCAGGTCCTAAATGAGCTTTTTTCTCTGTTCCCTCACCACAATCCAGATTCTTCTTGGGGAGTTACCAGTACAGTAACCATACCAGGAAGTACTTAATTTATTAAGCTACTGCTTTTCTTAATCTCAGTGGAGATATTTACTGATATACAGCTACCTAGGCAGCATGTTCATGTCGTTCCTAAATGAGCTTTTTTCTCTGTTCCCTCACCACAATCCAGATTCTTCTGGGAGTTACCAGTACAGTATCCATCCCAGGAAGTACTCAATTTATTAAGCTACTGCTTTTCTTAATCTCAGTGGAGATATTTACT
This sequence comes from Perognathus longimembris pacificus, assembly GCF_023159225.1. Lineage (NCBI taxonomy): Eukaryota > Metazoa > Chordata > Mammalia > Rodentia > Heteromyidae > Perognathus > Perognathus longimembris. The sequence continues at coordinate 43,848 of NW_025961111.1, forward strand.
GATAAACAGCTACCTACGCAGCATGTTCATGTCGTTCCTAAATGAGCTTTTATCTCTCTCCCCACCACAAATCAGATTCTTCTGAGGAGTTCCCAGACATTATCCTTTCCCCTGTGTAATTACCTTAACAAGCTCCAGCTGTTTTTATTCTCAGAAGGTTTACTCCCTGATATACAGCTGCCTACCCCCTTCGTAAGTGCAGGTCCTAAATGAGCTTTTTCTCTGTTCCCTCACCACAATCCAGATTCTTTTGGGGAGTTACCAGTACAGTAACCATACCAGGAATTACTTAATTTAAAGCTACTGCTTTTCTTAATCTCAGTGGAGATATTTACTGATAAACAGCTACCTACGCAGCATGTTCATGTCGTTCGTAAATGAGCTTTTATCTCTCTCCCCTCACACAAATCAGATTCTTCTGAGGAGTTCCCAGTACATTATCCTTTCCCCTGTGTAATTACCTTAATAAGCTCCAGCTGTTTTTAATTCACAGAAGGTTTACTCCCTGATATACAGCTGCCTACCCCCTTCGTAAGTGCAGGTCCTAAATGAGCTTTTTTCTCTGTTCCCTCACCACAATCCAGATTCTTTTGGGGAGTTACCAGTACAGTAACCATACCAGGAAGTACTTAATTTATTAGCTACTTCTTTCTATCTCAGTGGAGATATTTACTGATAAAGCTACCTATGCAGCATGTTCATGTCGTTCCTAAATGAGCTTTTATCTCTCTCGCCCTCACCACAAATCAGATTCTTCTGAGGAGTTCCCAGTACAGTATCCTTTCCCCTGTGTATTTACCTTAACAAGCTCCAGCTGTTTTTTATCTCAGAAGGTTTGCTCCCTGATATACAGCTGCCTACCCCCTTCGTAAGTGCAGGTCCTAAATGAGCTTTTTTCTCTGTTCCCTCACCACAATCCAGATTCTTCTGGGGAGTTACCAGTACAGTAACCATACCAGGAAGTACTTAATTTATTAAGCTACTGCTTTTCTTAATCTCAGTGTAGATATTTACTGATAAACAGCTACCTACTCAGAATGTTCATGTCGTTCCTAAATGAGCTTTTATCTCTCTCCCCTCACCACAAATCAGATTCTTCTGATGAGTTCCCAGTACATTATCCTTTCCCCTGTGTAATTACCTTAACAAGCTCCAGCTGTTTTTATTCTCAGAAGGTTTACTCCTTGATATACAGCTGCCTACCCCCTTCGTAAGTGCAGGTCCTAAATGAGCTTTTTTCTCTGTTCCCTCACCACAAATCCGATTCTTTGGGGAGTTACCAGTACAGTAACCATACCAGGAAGTACTTAATTTATTAAGCTACTGCTTTTCTTAATCTCAGTGGAGATATTTACTGATAAACAGCTACCTACGCAGCATGTACATGTCGTTCCTAAATGAGCTTTTATCTCTCTCCCCTCACCACAAATCAGATTCTTCTGAGGAGTTCCCAGTACATTATCCTTTCCCCTGTGTAATTACCTTAACAAAGCTCCAGCTGTTTCTTATTCTCAGAAGGTTTACTCCCTGATATACAGCTGTCTACCCCTTCGTAAGTGCAGGTCTTACATGAGCTTTTTTCTCTGTTCCCTCACAAAATCCGATTCTTTGGGGAGTTACCAGTACAGTAACCATTCCAGGAAGTACTTAATTTATTAAGCTACTGCTTCTCTTAATCTCAGTGGAGATATTTACTGATAAACAGGTACCTAGCAGCATGTTCATGTCGTTCCTAAATGAGCTTTTATCTCTCTCCCCTCACCACAAATCAGATTCTTCTGAATTGTTCCCAGTACATTATCCTTTCCCCTGTGTAATTATCTTAACAAGCTCCAGCTGTTTTTATTCTCAGAAGGTTTACTCCCTGATATACAGCTGCCTACCCCCTTCGTAAGTGCAGGTCCTAAATGAGCTTTTTTCTCTGTTCCTCACCACAATCCAGATTCTTTTGGGGAGTTACCAGTACAGTAACCATACCAGGAAGTACTTAATTTATTAAGCTACTGCTTTTCTTAATCTCAGTGGAGATATTTACTGATAAACAGCTACCTAAGCAGAAGTTCATGTCGTTCCTAAATGAGCTTTTATCTCTCTCCCCTCACCACAAATCAGATCTTCTGAGGAGTTCCCAGTACATTAACCTTTCCCCTGTGTAATTACCTTAACAAGCTCCAGCTGTTTTTATTCTAGAAGGTTTACTCCTGATATACAGCTGCCTACCCCCTTCGAAAGTGCATGTCCTAAATGAGCTTTTTCTCTGTTCCCTCACCACAATCCAGATTCTTCTGGGGAGTAACCAGTACAGTAACCATACCAGGAAGTACTTAATTTATTAAGCTACTGCTTTCTTAATCTCAGTGGAGATATTTACTGATAACAGCTACCTACGCAGCATGTTCATGTCGTTCCTAAATGAGCTTTTATCTCTCTCCCTCACCACAAATCAGATTCTTCTGAGGAGTTCCCAGTACATTATCCTTTCCCCTGTGTAATTACCTTAACAAGCTACTGTTTTTATTCTCAGAAGGTTTACTCCCTTATATACAGCTGCCTACCCCCTTCGTAAGTGCAGGTCCTAAATGAGCTTTTTTCTCTGTTCCCTCACCACAATCCAGATTCTTTGGGGAGTTACCAGTACAGTAACCATACCAGGAAGTACTTAATTTATTAAGCTACTGCTTTTCTTAATCTCAGTGGAGATATTTACTGATAACAGCTACCTACGCAGCATGTCATGTCGTTCCTAAATGAGCTTTTATCTCTCTCCCCTCACCACAAATCAGATTCTTCTGAGGAGTTCCCAGTACAGTATCCTTTCCCCTGTGTAAACACTTAACAAGCTCCAGCTGTTTTTATCTCAGAAGGTTTGCTCCCTGATATACAGCTGCCCACCCCCTTCGTAAGTGCAGGTCCTAAATGAGCTTTTTCTCTGTTCCCTCACCAAAATCCAGATTCTTTGGGGAGTTACCAGTACAGTAACCATACCAGGAAGTACTTAATTTAAAGCTACTGCTTTTCTTAATCTCAGTGGAGATATTTACTGATAAACAGCTACCTACGCAGAATGTTCATGTCGTTCCTAAATGAGCTTTTATCTCTCTCCCCTCACCACAAATCAGATTCTTCTGATGAGTTCCCAGTACATTATCCTTTCCCCTGTGTAATTACCTTAACAAGCTACCAGCTGTTTTTATTCTCAGAAGGTTTAATCCTTGATATACAGCTGCCTACCCCCTTCGTAATGCAGGTCCTAAATGAGCTTTTTTCTCTCTTCCCTCACCACAATCCAGATTCTTTTGGGGAGTTACCAGTACAGTAACCATACCAGGAAGTACTTAATTTATTAAGCTACTGCTTTTCTTAATCTCAGTGGAGATATTTACTGATAAACAGCTACCTACGCAGCATGTTCATGTCGTTCCTAAATGAGCTTTTATCTCTCTCCCTCACCACAATCAGATTCTTCTGAGGAGTTCCCAGTACATTAACCTTTCCCCTGTGTAATTACCTTAACAAGCTAGCTGTTTTTATTCTCAGAAGGTTTACTCCCTGATATACAGCTGCCTACCCACTTCCTAAGTGCAGTACTAAATGAGCTTTTTTCTCTGTTCCCTCACCACAATCCAGATTCTTTTGGGGAGTTACCAGTACAGTAACCATACCAGGAAGTACTTAATTTATTAAGCTACTGCTTTTCTTAATCTCAGTGGAGATATTTACTGATAAACAGCTACCTAGCAGCATGTTCATGTCGTTCCTAAATGAGCTTTTTTCTCTGTTCCCTCACCACAATCCAGATTCTTTTGGGAGTTACCAGTACAGTATCCATCCCAGGAAGTACTCAATTATTAAGCTACTGCTTTTCTTAATCTCAGTGGAGATATTTACTGATAAACAGCTACCTACGCAGCATGTTCATGTCGTTCCTAAATGAGCTTTTATCTCTCTCCCCTACCACAAATCAGATTCTTCTGAGGAGTTCCAGTACATTATCCTTTCCCCTGTGTAATTACCTTAACAAGCTCCAGCTGTTTTTATTCTCAGAAGGTTTACTCCCTGATATACAGCTGCCTACCCCCTTCGTAAGTGCAGGTCCTAAATGAGCTTTTTCTCTGTTCCCTCACCACAATCCAGATTCTTTGGGGAGTTACCAGTACAGTAACCATACCAGGAATTACTTAATTTATTAAGCTACTGCTTTTCTTAATCTCAGTGGAGATATTTACTGATAAACAGCTACCTACGCAGCATGTTCATGTCGTTGGTAAATGAGCTTTTATCTCTCTCCCTCACCACAAATCAGATTCTTCTGAGGAGTTCCCAGTACAGTATCCTTTCCCCTGTGTAATTACCTTAACAAGCTCCAGCTGTTTTTATTCACAGAAGGTTTACTCCCTGATATACAGCTGCCTACCCCCTTCGTAAGTGCAGGTCCAAATGAGCTTTTTTCTCTGTTCCCTCACCACAATCCAGATTCTTCTTGGGGAGTTACCAGTACAGTAACCATACCAGGAAGTACTTAATTTATTAAGCTACTGCTTTTCTTAATCTCAGTGGAGATATTTACTGATAAACAGCTACCTACCAGCATGTTCATGTCGTTCCTAAATGAGCTTTTATCTCTCTCCCCTCACCACAAATCAGATTCTTCTGAGGAGTTCCCAGTACATTATCCTTTCCCCTGTGTAATTACCTTAACAAGCTCCAGCTGTTTTTATTCTCAGAAGGTTTACTCCCTGATATACAGCTGCCTACCCCCTTCGTAAGTGCAGGGCCTAAATGAGCTTTTTCTCTGTTCCATCACCACAATCCAGATTCTTTTGGGGAGTTACCAGTACAGTAACCATACCAGGAAGTACTTAATTTATTAAGCTACTGCTTTTCTTAATCTCAGTGGAGATATTTACTGATAAACAGCTACCTACGCAGCATGTTCATGTCGTTCCTAAATGAGCTTTATCTCTCTCCCCTCACCACAAATCAGATTCTTCTGAGGAGTTCCCAGTACATTATCCTTTCCCCTGTGTAATTACCTTAACAAGCTCCAGCTGTTTTTATTCTCAGAAGGTTTACTCCCTGATATACAGCTGCCTAACCCCTTCGTAAGTGCGGTCCTAAATGAGCTTTTTTCTCTGTTCCCTCACCACAATCCAGATTCTTTGGGGAGTTACCAGTACAGTAACCATTTCCAGGAAGTAATTAATTTATTAAGCTACCTCTTTTCTTAATCTCAGTGGAGATATTTACTGATAAACAGCTACCTACGCAGCATGTTCATGTCGTTCCTAAATGAGCTTTTATCTCTCTCCCCTCACCACAAATCAGATTCTTCTGAGGAGTTCCCAGTACATTATCCTTTCCCCTGTGTAATACTTAACAAGCTCCAGCTGTTTTTATTCTCAGAAGGTTTACTCCCTGATATACAACTGCCTAACCCCTTCGTAAGTGCAGGTCCTAAATGAGCTTTATTCTCTGTTCCCTCACCACAATCCAGATTCTTTTGGGGAGTTACCAGTACAGTAACCATACCAGGAAGTACTTAATTTATTAGGCTACTGCTTTTCTTATCTCAGTGGAGATTTTACTGATAAACAGCTACCTACGCAGCATGTTCATGTCGTTCCTAAATGAGCTTTTTTCTCTGTTCCCTCACCACAATCCAGATTCTTTTGCGGAGTTTCCAGTACAGTAACCATACCAGGAAGTACTTAATTTATTAAGCTACTGCTTTTCTTAATCTCAGTGGAGATATTTACTGATAAACAGCTACCTACGCAGCATGTTCATGTCGTTCCTAAATGAGCTTTTTCTCTGTTGCCTCACCACAATCCAGATTCTTTTGGGGAGTTACCAGTACAGTATCCATACCAGGAAGTACTTAATTTATTAAGCTACTGCTTTTCTTAATCTCAGTGGAGATATTTACTGATAAACAGCTACCTACGCAGCATGTTCATGTCGTTCCTAAATGAGCTTTTATCTCTCTCCCCTCACCACAAATCAGATTCTTCTGAGGAGTTCCCAGTACATTATCCTTTACCCTGTGTAACTACCTTAACAAGCTCCAGCTGTTTTTATTCTCAGAAGGTTTACTCCCTGATATACAGCTGCCTACCCCCTTCGTAAGTGCAGGTCCTAAATGAGCTCTTTTCTCTGTTCCCTCACCACAATCCAGATTCTTTTGGGGAGTTACCAGTACAGTAACCATACCAGGAAGTACTTAATTTATTAAGCTACTGCTTTTCTTAATCTCAGTGGAGATATTTACTGATAAACAGCTACCTACTCAGCATGTTCATGTCGTTCCTAAATGAGCTTTTATCTCTCTCCCTCACCACAAATCAGATTCTTCTGAGGAGTTCCCGTACATATCCTTTCCCCTGTGTAATTACCTTAACAAGCTCCAGCTTTTTTTATTCAGAAGTTTTACTCCCTGAAATACAGCTGCCTAGCCCCTTCGTAAGTGCAGGTCCTAAATGAGCTTTTTTCTCTGTTCCCTCACCATAAATCCAGATTCTTTTGGGGAGTTACCAGTACAGTAACCATACCAGGAAGTACTTAATTTATTAAGCGACTGCTTTTCTTAATCTCAGTGGAGATATTTACTGATAAACAGCTACCTACACAGCATGTTCATGTCGTTCCTAAATGAGCTTTTATCTCTCTCCCCTCACCACAAATCAGATTCTTCTGAGGAGTTCCCAGTACATTATCCTTTCCCCTGTGTAATTACCTTAACAAGCTCCAGCTGTTTTTATTCTCAGAAGGTTTACTCCCTGATATACAGCTGCCTAGCCCCTTCGTAAGTGCAAGTCCTAAACGAGCTTTTTTCTCTGTTCCCTCACCACAATCCAGATTCTTTTGGGGAGTTACCAGTACAGTAACCATACCAGGAAGTACTTAATTTATTAAGCTACTGCTTTTCTTAATCTCAGTGGAGATATTTACTGATAAACAGCTACGTACGCAGCATGTTCATGTCGTTCTTAAATGAGCTTTTATCTCTCTCCCCTCACCACAAATCAGAGTTTTCTAAGGATTTTCCAGTACATTATCCTTTCCCCTGTGTAATTACCTTAACAAGCTCCAGCTGTTTTTATTCCCAGAAGGTTTACTCCCTGATATACAACTGCCTAACCCCTTCGTAAGTGCAGGTCCTAAATGAGCTTTATTCTCTGTTCCCTCACCACAATCCAGATTCTTTTGGGGAGTTACCAGTACAGTAACCATACCAGGAAGTACTTAATTTATTAGGCTACTGCTTTTCTTAATCTCAGTGGAGATATTTACTGATAAACAGCTACCTACGCAGCATGTTCATGTCGTTCCTAAATGAGCTTTTTTCTCTGTTCCCTCACCACAATCCAGATTCTTTTGCGGAGTTTCCAGTACAGTAACCATACCAGGAAGTACTTAATTTATTAAGCTACTGCTTTTCTTAATCTCAGTGGAGATATATACTGATAAACAGCTACCTACGCAGCATGTTCATGTCGTTCCTAAATGAGCATTTTTCTCTGTTGCCTCACCACAATCCAGATTCTTTTGGGGAGTTACTAGTACAGTATCCATACCAGGAAGTACTTAATTTATTAAGCTACTGCTTTTCTTAATCTCAGTGGAGATATTTACTGATAAACAGCTACCTACGCAGCATGTTCATGTCGTTCCTAAATGAGCTTTTATCTCTCTCCCCTCACCACAAATCAGATTCTTCTGAGGAGTTCCCA